>NC_134486.1:106559556-106644556 GCF_040206685.1 Ascaphus truei
TATTTTATGGGATGACATTCTGCCAAGTTCTCAGTGGGTGAACAGCAATGTGCCTCAAGTAGGTATAGAGACATTCAGCCTTGTGGTAAAGGCATTTGGCAATGATCCACCAGATTATGGTTGCATCTCAACACCAGCAGTCTATATATTGGACAAATTATCTTATCTGGGTGTCTGGGACATCAATGGAGTTCCTCTTTTCCCTGTGCCTGCGATGTCAAGAGGGGTCTATAAGGGTTAATTCCAGAACTTGTAAATTTCTTTTTTTTTAATGTTTTTTTTTCATTGTGCAATCCTTTTTGATGTGCAGCATTTTACACCGACTTTTCATTTTGTAGATCATCATAGAAAATAGCATATCGCTTCATGCTACCGAACTCCCCACGTCCGAGGATTTGAACTTGGAAACGTTGGCGTAAGTACCATGAACACTTCTTGGAGAAAGGCGTCGCTAATGTCACCTAGACGTTGGGAGGGCAGAGAATTAAACGGTTGCATCACCTAAAATGTTTTTTTATTTTTCTTAATGCATGGAACAACCTTACGCCTTTTATTACAACATCCCATTGTCGTATTTATTTTACATGAAGTTGGTTCTCTTTCAAGCCACCATCTTCACTTTAAATGTTACCTAAACCAAGTGGCCCCAGTTCCGGAGAGGTGAGCCTGGGGTGCACTTGGGGTCCACTGGACGAATTGGGGAAACAATCTAGCCGCCTGGGGCAGGACTCGCTCCAGTGGCTATTAGAAAATGAGATCATATTGCAGCTTGCTTCCGGTAATTACGACGGCCAGGATTGTAGTCCAGCACCATATTTGTAGTTTTTTTTTCGTGTGTGTCAAAATCTGCACACAAAACCCACAAATATCTTCGGAACTGGGGGGGGGGGGGGGAACACAAATCTGCACCTGGGCGCCAGGTTAGGCAAGATCAATAAAAGAGGTTGCTGCTGTAAACAAGAGGAATGTGACACTGTAATCTTAGTTTTCTTTATTTTCATATGTTCTGAACCCCGCTGTCAGGTTTTTTTTTTATAACATGCCACAGTAGCAGAAGTGCTCAACCCCAGTTCTCAAGCCCCGCCCCGAACAGGTCAGGTTTCCAGAATATCCCTGCTTCAGCACAGGTGGCTCATGCATCTGTGCTGCAGCAGGGATATCCTGAAAACATAACCTGCTGGGGGGGCTTGAGGACTGGAGTTGAGCCCTCCTGCTCTAGAACATTGACATGGCATACATGCATACGCATGTTAAAGTTTGTAATAAAGTCAGTTTAACTTGTTACAATTAAGTTTGATCATTCGTGTGAAGTTGTTTTTTTCCCCCAGTAAACTTGCATACAAAGTTTATTTATTTATTTTCCAGACAAGCCCATGTCTACATAATCGCTGGAGCTTGCTTGGCTTTAGGTTTTCGATTTGCCGGATCTGCAAACTTGGCTGCATTTAACTGCTTGGTAATACACCCAGTATATATTCTGTTTGTAGTACAATTACAGTTTTACTCAATATGAGCCTTTTGTTTATTGACATTTTTTTACA
The DNA here is from genome assembly GCF_040206685.1 of Ascaphus truei. Lineage (NCBI taxonomy): Eukaryota > Metazoa > Chordata > Amphibia > Anura > Ascaphidae > Ascaphus > Ascaphus truei. The sequence goes on from NC_134486.1 coordinate 106,561,098, forward strand.
ATAACGTGTTTATTTTTTATTTTTACATGTATGTTACAGTGTAAATTTGCGAAGGACTTCATTGAATGTTTGTCCGCTCAAGCTGCTAGCATAGTAAGTTTATTTATTTTTTTACTCTTCCCTGAATTATTACAGAAAATGTATGTTGAGGTTTAAGTTACTTGATATGTTTATACCATCAAGCCAAACGCTCACTGACCCTTTAAAATGCATTGTGGTGTTTTTATTCCTAGAGGTGAAGTACAAATATAACCGACGTTATTGCAGCCCGCGGCGCGCGGCAGCGGGACCTGCACAATGCACCAGGAGAAGTGGTCCTTGTTTTTAATCATCCGCGTGAGAGAAGGCGGTCGGGCGATCGTGCTATTCGTGCTATTTTATCCGTGGTACCGCGCCACGGGTTGTAATAATGTTGGCTGCATCTGTAGGAGACACAACAGCCACTCCGATGCATTGCAGGTTGTGATACCGTTTTAAGAGGCCATTAATGTTCTTCGTGCCTGAAATTATAACGTATAATGCGGTCACCTAAAGCACCTGTGAGGTTTCAAAAACTCTGTACAGTAATTTCTACCACAAAGGACCCTACTGTTTAAAAGGTACCACAAACTTCTATTAAAATGGCTCAGGCAGCACGTTTGTGCTATTCATTCATGTGAGGGGAAGTCCTGTGAAGCAAACATTTGCAATGCTTTTCATGACCCATCTAGTGCAGTGCACTATGCCAGTGGTGTGCAAACGGGGGGCGTGAGATTTCATAGGACGCTGCAGGGTCACGTGATGCCACGTTGCTGCCGCGTGACGTCAGAACTCCAGAGCCAGGGTAACGGGGGGTGGGGGAGGGTGCGAGCAGGGGGGAAAAGATTGCGCACCCCTGCACTATGGTATATGATACTCGCTAATGACGGTTTTCATGAATTAACTAGGCCTGTACATGTCTGTCTTGTCGAAAGGCACAACTCCTATGCTTCGGTTTCAGATAAATGCGTTGAGATAATAATGACATTTCTCCCTTCTCGTGTCTCCTACAAGACGGGTCACTATAACCTGGAGACCTGCCTGAGTGTGGTGCTGTTGTCTCTTTCCATGGTCATGTCTGGCTCTGGGAATCTGCGGGTCCTGCAACTGTGTCGTTTCATGCACAAGAAAACGGGCGGGGAGATGAACTACGGGTTTCACCTGGCCCACCACATGACCCTAGGGATGCTGTTCCTGGGCGGGGGGAGGTGAGTCTGACACTCCTAACGTAAATAACGTCTACACCCACAGGAAGCGCCTTAGAAAAGCATTGCGACTGTGACCAACGTCGAAGACGTGGTAAACATTAGGCCAAAAGGCTCTTTTAGAACCCAGTTTAAACATTTGTTTGTGCTAATAAAATAGATTGGAAAGATTTCGTCAGATAAGCAAACGGAGAAGGAGGTAGAAACCAAAACACGGAGAATTAGTCCCAGATTTGTACATGGGAAAAGTAGTGGTACAGGTGTAGTAAAAATGATTTGCCTCCGCTGGCGTGTTCCGGTGGGATATTATGCATTATCGCTGCCATTGAACCCTATGAAAACTCTGATCGTGTGCGTCAGCGGGTGCCTTGACCGTGGCTATGTCTGGTTTCCATACCCCTGCGTTCCACCGCTGTAATGTTCAGCTGGATGACAGATTGAAGAAGTTATTGCAATTGTATGTATTTTTGATTTAAAAAAAAAATGAACAATCTTTTGGTGCTGAGCCAAGTACATTTTTGTTACTGTTCATTACAATGTTCCGCTTTCAAACGACCGTTTCGCTAACATGTTACTAACGAGCGGTTTCCATTCCTCCTGTTATCTAATCTCTGTGCACTGCTTGTCTGATGGGTGTCATTGTGATGACATTTTCCCACGACTACAATTGTTTTATTGCCATTATCTTTCTATTACACGCTCTGCACAAACTTCATTGTAAAATCCGTTCTAATTCTGAAAACACGCCAGTGGAGGTTATTTAAAAAAATTATTTAATTAATCCAACATAACTGAAAAGGAGGCACAAGAAACTCTCCTACGCGTTTCGTACCCTAAGGTACTTTATCAAGGAGTAAACAAACAATACCTGCAGTCTCTTTTTATATCTGCCTGTGTGACGTTTCGCACCAGAAAACGTCACAACGCCACGCACACACACGCCCCCTCTGACGTCAGACACACGCGCGGAGAAAATGGAGCACACACAAAGCAGGGGAACCATGACAACTCTTATACAAAACAAAAGCAAACCCAACACGGACTCAAAACCAATCCGCACAAAGGGGACAAAACACAAAGCGTCAACACAATAACATTCTCACAGTTCCATCTGCAGCATGAATCTTAGGGACAAACATGTAGGGGAAATACACAACATGACAATAATATAAACATCACAAAACAATAAAGATAATGTATTTAACACAAAGTACCTCCCTTAAAGTTATACGAAAAACCTGTGCATGGATGAGCATATCGAGAACTTAGCTGACACGATGCAGAAAATACCCACTTGTCTACCACAACTGCATTTATTTTATGTCGATTTTATGCTCTGGCAATTGTCCAATTCAATAAAGAAAGTTAAAACTAATTCTATAGATTTTTTATTTTTAACAGTACGTATACTACACACACACCACACACACCACACACACCACACACCACACACCACACACACACACACACACACACACACACCACACACACAACACACACACACAACACACACACACAACACACCACACACACACACAACACACACACACAACACACCACACACACACACAACACACAATGTAAATATATATGCTTTTCTGGAGGCAGTTTGGGCATGCATTTTATAAGCTAATAAACTTGCAAAACTATGAAAAACATGTTATGTACAGTGTCGTGTCTCAGTGCTTTTACTTCCTTCCCAATATGTCATCAAGTGGATGTGGAGCTTTAGAAAGGATTTCCCCTTTGACCTCACCAGAATGTTCTCCGTTCTGTTGTCCAAGAATTTGAGATCCAGACACTACATACTGAGTTTTACCAGAAAATGACCACAGATGTCACCAGATGCTTAAGTAACGGTGAATTGTGCACATTTTAGGGAGGGCTCCAGACCTGGAAAAGTGGGCTTGCAAAAACGGTAAAATCACATCAAATTAGGTCGCAATTAACTTCCTCCTGGAGCACTGTTGGCATGCACACAGCAGTCATAATGTGTTATAACCGTCAATGACTGTATGGTCAGAGTTGTGTAGAGCAAAATATGCTTCCCAGTTTAAAATGTTTTGCCTCGTTTTTGTTGTTGTTTATTTTGCAGGTATTCTCTGAGTACGTCAAATTCTTCAATAGCCGCCCTACTTTGTGCTCTTTATCCTCACTTCCCCGTCCACAGCACCGATAACAGGTAAGAGACACACACGTGGGATTCCCTGAGTATTAATGCCTTGCTAAAACACCATTTGCTGCCAGACAACCCCGCAATTTCACTCTAACGCAATGCATTACCGGGACCTCTGGCAGCAAATCGGCTAATCGTGGATCAATGCCTGTTACCTTACCAAGCGACATGGCGCTATGCCCTGCAATCAAAGCGTAATGAAATAATTACAGTATAGTTGTTAGAATACAAATGGAGCTACATTTGGTGTATTCAAAAAAACATATATAAATGTGTACCCTGCGCATAGATTGAAAGCGGGTGGTCTCAGGGTAGAATACACCCTGTTGTTAAATGCGTGAGCTGGGAAAATTCTACGCAGTAACATCCCCAAGTGTTTATCCCATAACATGTGTAAATAAAGTTGATTCTCAATGTAAATTGGCAAATATTGGAACAGGCGTTTCCGCATCACCCTCCCATGTGTTTTATGTAAACAGGTATCACCTGCAGGCTCTGCGCCATCTCTACGTGCTGGCCGCTGAGCCCAGGCTCCTGGTGCCTGTTGACGTGGATACAAACACACCCTGTTATGTGCTGCTGGAGGTTACATACAAGGTAAAAGGGGCCCACATGCAAACGGCCACACGTGTAAGGTGAAAAGAATTAGGGCAAATGGGGAGAGTCTGTAACTTCAGTAATTATACACAACATCTGCAAACACACAGGTTGTGCTTACATGATGAGCAGTGGCATACACGTGTCTTAGATGTATGTTCAGCCAGAGAATGTGCCCATAGGAGTAGTTTGATGGTAAAAACACGGCCTTTGAGGTGGGTAACCCCGGTTTCCACTTTGTGTGTTCTTGAGCGAGTCACTTTAATCTCCTTCACACATCAAAATGAGATGGTAAAGTCTTTGAGGAGTCATTGTGCCCGTCAAAATTATATGTACAGCACCGCTTACATTGTTGGAGAAAATACTATTATAGAGAACTAATACATTAATTTAGCATAGCAGCACTGTATCTTCCTTATGGAAAAATAGATAGCAGAAGGGGAATTTCACTGAAATCTGAAAAATGACTGTAACGAGCGGCATTTTACAATGTAAATTATTAAAATAATCTTAATGGCCGCAATCGAGGGTTATTCACAGGGATTCAAGAACCGTTCCAGCACGGTGTGGACAAATCACTTGTTTGCTAAATAGGTTGTGTGGTTGCATTTCTTGACTGCTGTAAAATGCATGAACATCCCTTAATCATCTCCAAGGATCTGTGACTGGCCTCTAAACGTTTAACTAAATTAACCTTCTCATTTTTCATTCAAAGGGAACTCAGTGGTATGAAGAAACCACTGAAGAACTTATGGCACCAACCCTCCTGCCAGAGCTCCATCTGCTCAAACAGGTGAAGTGTTGCTGTAAGATTGTTGTGTAATACTGTATAGCCAGGAAGCTGAAATACGCTAATGTTGACCAGGAAAACAAAATGTCATAGGCCTATTGTGTCCTATGTATGTGCAGTGTCTGCCGTGAGTGCCTTCACGTCAGTTGCCCTTCTGACGTACAGATGTAGCCAAAGTTCTTGCCCCAGCGTGGGAAATAATACGGTAGCCCCACCCCGTTCTCCCGCTGGTATGTTGTATGTGTCCCGCTGCAACCTGAAGTTTACTGACGGTTTTGCTTCACTCCCCAAGCCGGGTCTCTTGCATAACCGGTGCTCGGGCATGGTGCAGACATGCATACATATGTTTCTTATCACCGGAGCAGAGCAAGTAAGGTCATTTATTCAGAGGGCCTGTTGTAAATGAAAGCAAACGAGCATTATCTTTTTGGCATGTTAAATATATTACTGCTCATCTCAACTTTGCCCTAATTTGAACAGCACCTTTATTGTTTATGATTAATACCAATTTTTTAGAATATGTAGCTTTACTCTAATTTTTAAAACAGAAGCAGTGGCTCAGCAAGTAAAGACACTGATTATGTAAACAAAGACACTGAGTTTGAATCAGAGGACATATAAGACAAAAAACTGCTGACAGTTTTAATGTTGTACATAGTGTATTATAATATGAATTCCAGGGGATAGATCCCTTATAATGTATAATAATATGTAGTACAGTACAAAGTTCAGCTAGCACTCTTACCTGAGATTACAGAATATACAAAATACAATAAGATCAAGGTATAATAGTCCCAATGATATAAAACCTCAATAATCATATATCATCTGTTGATCAGTGTATAAAAAACAATGGAGTCCAATTGAGTCAGTATATGCGAAATGCTGCTTCTTGGAACGGATCCAACCTTCTGGTCCGGATAAGAACTATAGAAACAAAAGAAAAGAAAAAAAAGCACAAACCCCATAGTGCAGTCTGATCAGGTTTATGAAAAGAAATACGGTTAAAAACACTTACAAAAGTAAGTAGGTATCAGGCACATCAGTATGTAGAATAGTCTGGATTGAAGTGTCCACCGGAACAATTGTATTCCTCTCGTTATCCTGCCGGGAGCTCCTTCTCGAGAGGAGGGCAACAGATATTGTATATAAGAATATACTCCGTTCTAAATAACAATCAGTGCAGTTTTCAGTTCCTGTACTGGAGCCGGTATCCGTGGAGGCAGAGAAACTATGTTCCTTTATCTCATAGGGATTTAAATGTCCTGCATCACATGGGCCAATAGGAAGCCGTGACATCATCCGGTGCAGCTTCCTATTGGCCCGTGTGACCTGGACCTTTAAACTCTGCAGAGATACCGGCACACCTTATGGAGGTAAGTATCTGTGGAAGCAGGGGGTCCCCAGAGCTGACATTAACACAGTTCAGCTCAGAAGAAACCCCCCCCCCCATCCCGCTTCAATCCTGTAATTAAAAAAATATATATATTATTTTTTATTTAATCCGTATTGCTGCTTTAATGACAAAATGTGTTTTCATGGTAACATTCGCCAGTGCTCACCCTGATCTCAAGATGTTGTCTTACTTCTCTTTGCATTACCAGATTAAAGTGAAAGGCCCACGGTACTGGGAAATAGTGGTCGACATGCGCAAAGGAACACAACGCCTGAAGTAAGTAGTGAGCTGCCACGAGGTTATCTCCTACATTTCCTACGAGTTAACCCCTTGCCTGCTTAAGCAGCTCTGGGTCCTTCAGAAGAAGCCGGGCTCATGATATTTGATCTGTGTCCCCTGTGTTTATTCCTACATTAGGCAGGGAAATGATGCAAAGAATGGGTGCTGGACATGTCATATTCATTGAACTGCGATGGGTAGAGGCTTTTTATCTTTGATCATTTAGAGCAGTCTGGTGCACTCCAGCCCTAGCTCTGCAGCCACTGAAGATCAGGAGACTAAGGTCTCGCGCTTATAGTTACCTCGCACGAGCCAGCGACAAAGCACGTGGCGCACGCGTGCCGTGGCACGATCGGTGAACTCTGCTTCTCTCTCTGCTGCAGGAGATTTTCAGGAGACAGGGAGGTGTGGCACGTGACGTCACGCGAGCGGTTCGGCCTCATGGGCTGAACCGCTTCACGTGACGCTGACGTCACTTGGCCATCACTTGGAGAGACAATTTCATTTGTCTCTCCTGAATTCTGTCGCGGTCGCAGAGCACTATGCACATCTTGGTGTATGTATTGGCAGCGCGTGCAGTCGCGGTAACTATAACCGCGGCCTTACACTGTACAAGTTGGGATTCATATTGTAGCAACAGACTGAGGTCCTAGTGCAGGGGTGGGCAACTCCAGTCCTCAAGGGCCACAAACAGGTCGGGTTTCAAGGATATCCCTGCTTCAGCACAGGTGGTGCAGTCCGACTGTGCCCTGAGCCTTTGATTGAGCCACCTGTGCTGAAGCAGGGATACCTTTGAAACCTGACCTGTTGGTGGCCCTTGAGAACTGAAGTTGCTCACCCTTGTCCTAGAGCAACAGCAATTGGCATACTTTCATGGAGCGTTCATGGCAGAAAGCTCTGCGTCACCAGTTTTAATAATATATATAATTATTATATTGGGCAACGTTTATTTGCACTTTTTGCATAATGTTAGAAATGTGCAAAGTGGCAAAGAAATATTGACTGAGTTTAAAATAATAAGGGAATAATTCTAGATCGTGTGATGCGGCCATTCAGAATTTTGGACGAAAATCCCGCTTGAGTTTATTTATTACACTATATATGCGGTGATGTGCAGCACCTTCTATTGTCAAAGCTTGCACTAAAAGCCCAAGGAAGTGGTCACAAAATATACTCGGTAATATCTGCCAACATACGAGCAATCTGTGGTTGCTGGCCAAGAAATTAGCAATCTAATTGTGTAAACATAACCAGGACATACTTAAAAACGAGAGGTAACTCTCAATGTGTTACTTCCTGGTAAAGCATTTCTATAAATAAATACTTAAAGCAAATATTTGTTTACCTTTTGTTTCTTTCAGTGAAGGTGGTTCCTCTACACTTATCCTGCCCTGTCCCTATTAGGCTGGGGCCATGGTGCCTTAGCCTGTGCTGAGGCGTGCGCCGCCGTGACGTCACCCACTCGAAGCGGGTGCGTTTTTCGGCCATGGTAAGCGTGCCGTCCGTGGGCGTGTCAAGGGGCGTGCCAGTTACGTCACGGAGCTGGTTCGCCCTCATTGGGCGCACCGCTCATGTGACCGGCCTGTCATGCCAAGAAATCAGTTTGAACTGATTTCTTGTGCGACGCGCGCCCGCTTCCGCCAGCATGGACGCGAACACTGCCTTAAGGCAGTTTGTTCGCTCAGCGGTACCATGGCCCCAGCCTCAGGTTATAAAGGTAGGGAGGTTGATGGGGAGGGGTTTCAATGTGCAAACTCTTGTTGAACACAGTGACCTCAGATAAAAAGGAGCCTAGAAGATGCCAACCCCTTCCCATGTCTCAGCTTGCCATGTTCACAAACCAACTTTAAAATAAAAAATCTGTATATACATGTATGTGTCATATTTTGCTTTAAATGAAAAAAGCTATCAATCACTCGGATGTACAGTAACCCCATAAACATGTTACTGTCACCAGTAAACTTTGGTTCTAGGAGGAACTGACCCATTTAAGCTTTGGACCCTGTTAAATCCATATTTGTGCAGTTATAGTGCTTTCCCCACAACCTGGTATTACTGTGTGCACAGACTGCAGCAATATCCGGCTGTGGGTATCACTGTGTGCACAGACTGCAGCAATATCCGGCTGTGGGTATCACTGTGTGCACAGACTGCAGCAATACCCGGCTGTGGGTATCACTGTGTGCACAGACTGCAGCAATATCCGGCTGTGGGTATCACTGTGTGCACAGACTGCAGCAATACCCGGCTGTGGGTATCACTGTGTGCACAGACTGCAGCAATATCCGGCTGTGGGTATCACTGTGTGCACAGACTGCAGCAATACCCGGCTGTGGGTATCACTATGTGCACAGACTGCAGCAATATCCAGCTGTGGGTATCACTGTGTGCACAGACTGCAGCAATACCCGGCTGTGGGTATCACTGTGTGCACAGACTGCAGCAATACCCGACTGTGGGTATCACTGTGTGCACAGACTGCAGCAATACCCGGCTGTGGGTATCACTGTGTGCACAGACTGCAGCAATACCCGGCTGTGGGTATCACTGTGTGCACAGACTGCAGCAATATCCGGCTGTGGGTATCACTGCGTGCACAGACTGCAGCAATATCCGGCTGTGGGTATCACTGCGTGCACAGACTGCAGCAATATCCGGCTGTGGGTATCACTGCGTGCACAGACTGCAGCAATACCCGGCTGTGGGTATCACTGCGTGCACAGACTGCAGCAATATCCGGCTGTGGGTATCACTGCGTGCACAGACTGCAGCAATATCCAGCTGTGGGTATCACTGTGTGCACAGACTGCAGCAATATCCGGCTGTGGGTATCACTGCGTGCACAGACTGCAGCAATATCCAGCTGTGGGTATCACTGTGTGCACAGACTGCAGCAATATCCGGCTCTGGGTATCACTGCGTGCACAGACTGCAGCAATATCCGGCTGTGGGTATCACTGCGTGCACAGACTGCAGCAATATCCAGCTGTGGGTATCACTGTGTGCACAGACTGCAGCAATATCCGGCTGTGGGTATCACTGCGTGCACAGACTGCAGCAATATCCAGCTGTGGGTATCACTGTGTGCACAGACTGCAGCAATATCCGGCTGTGGGTATCACTGTGTGCACAGACTGCAGCAATATCCGGCTGTGGGTATCACTGCGTGCACAGACTGCAGCAATACCCGGCTGTGGGTATCACTGTGTGCACAGACTGCAGCAATACCCGGCTGTGGGTATCACTGTGTGCACAGACTGCAGCAATATCCGGCTGTGGGTATCACTGCGTGCACAGACTGCAGCAATATCCGGCTGTGGGTATCACTGCGTGCACAGACTGCAGCAATATCCGGCTGTGGGTATCACTGCGTGCACAGACTGCAGCAATATCCGGCTGTGGGTATCACTGCGTGCACAGACTGCAGCAATATCCGGCTGTGGGTATCACTGCGTGCACAGACTGCAGCAATACCCGGCTGTGGGTATCACTGCGTGCACAGACTGCAGCAATACCCGGCTGTGGGTATCACTGTGTGCACAGACTGCAGCAATATCCGGCTGTGGGTATCACTGTGTGCACAGACTGCAGCAATACCCGGCTGTGGGTATCACTGCGTGCACAGACTGCAGCAATACCCGGCTGTGGGTATCACTGCGTGCACAGACTGCAGCAATACCCGGCTGTGGGTATCACTGCGTGCACAGACTGCAGCAATATCCGGCTGTGGGTATCACTGTGTGCACAGACTGCAGCAATACCCGGCTGTGGGTATCACTGTGTGCACAGACTGCAGCAATACCCGGCTGTGGGTACCACTGTGTGCACAGATTGCAGCAATATCCGGCTGTGGGTATCACTGTGTGCACAGATTGCAGCAATATCCGGCTGTGGGTATCACTGTTTGCACAGACTGCAGCAATATCCGGCTGTGGGTATCACTGTGTGCACAGACTGCAGCAATACCCGGCTGTGGGTATCACTGTGTGCACAGACTGCAGCCATATCCGGCTGTGGGTATCACTGTGTGCACAGACTGCAGCAATACCCGGCTGTGGGTATCACTGTGTGCACAGACTGCAGCAATACCCGGCTGTGGGTATCACTGCGTGCACAGACTGCAGCAATATCCGGCTGTGGGTATCACTGCGTGCACAGACTGCAGCAATATCCAGCTGTGGGTATCACTGCGTGCACAGACTGCAGCAATATCCAGCTGTGGGTATCACTGCGTGCACAGACTGCAGCAATATCCGGCTGTGGGTATCACTGCGTGCACAGACTGCAGCAATATCCAGCTGTGGGTATCACTGCGTGCACAGACTGCAGCAATATCCAGCTGTGGGTATCACTGCGTGCACAGACTGCAGCAATATCCAGCTGTGGGTATCACTGCGTGCACAGACTGCAGCAATATCCGGCTGTGGGTATCACTGCGTGCACAGACTGCAGCAATATCCGGCTGTGGGTATCACTGCGTGCACAGACTGCAGCAATACCCGGCTGTGGGTATCACTGCGTGCACAGACTGCAGCAATACCCGGCTGTGGGTATCACTGCGTGCACAGACTGCAGCAATACCCGGCTGTGGGTATCACTGTGTGCACAGACTGCAGCCATATCCGGCTGTGGGTATCACTGTGTGCACAGACTGCAGCAATACCCGGCTGTGGGTATCACTGTGTGCACAGACTGCAGCAATACCCGGCTGTGGGTATCACTGTGTGCACAGACTGCAGCAATACCCGGCTGTGGGTATCACTGCGTGCACAGACTGCAGCAATACCCGGCTGTGGGTATCACTGCGTGCACAGACTGCAGCAATATCCGGCTGTGGGTATCACTGCGTGCACAGACTGCAGCAATACCCGGCTGTGGGTATCACTGCGTGCACAGACTGCAGCAATATCCGGCTGTGGGTATCACTGTGTGCACAGACTGCAGCAATACCCGGCTGTGGGTATCACTGTGTGCACAGACTGCAGCAATATCCGGCTGTGGGTATCACTGTGTGCACAGACTGCAGCAATACCAGGCTGTGGGTATCACTGTGTGCACAGACTGCAGCAATACCCGGCTGTGGGCATCACTGTGTGCACAGACTGCAGCAATATCCGGCTGTGGGTATCACTGTGTGCACAGACTGCAGCAATACCCGGCTGTGGGTATCACTGTGTGCACAGACTGCAGCAATACCCGGCTGTGGGTATCACTGCGTGCACAGACTGCAGCAATACCCGGCTGTGGGTATCACTGCGTGCACAGACTGCAGCAATACCCGGCTGTGGGTATCACTGTGTGCACAGACTGCAGCAATATCCGGCTGTGGGTATCACTGCGTGCACAGACTGCAGCAATACCCGGCTGTGGGCATCACTGCGTGCACAGACTGCAGCCATATCCGGCTGTGGGCATCACTGTGTTCACAGACTGCAGCAATATCCGGCTGTGGGTATCTCTGAGTGCACAGACTGCAGCAATATCCGGCTGTGGGTATCACTGCGTGCACAGACTGCAGCAATATCCGGCTGTGGGTATCACTGCGTGCACAGACTGCAGCAATATCCAGCTGTGGGTATCACTGTGTGCACAGACTGCAGCAATACCCGGCTGTGGGTATCACTGTGTGCACAGACTGCAGCAATACCCGGCTGTGGGTATCACTGTGTGCACAGACTGCAGCAATACCCGGCTGTGGGTATCACTGCGTGCACAGACTGCAGCAATATCCGGCTGTGGGTATCACTGCGTGCACAGACTGCAGCAATATCCAGCTATGGGTATCACTGCGTGCACAGACTGCAGCAATATCCAGCTGTGGGTATCACTGTGTGCACAGACTGCAGCAATATCCAGCTGTGGGTATCACTGCGTGCACAGACTGCAGCAATATCTGGCTGTGGGTATCACTGCGTGCACAGACTGCAGCAATATCCGGCTGTGGGTATCACTGCGTGCACAGACTGCAGCAATATCCAGCTGTGGGTATCACTGCGTGCACAGACTGCAGCAATATCCAGCTGTGGGTATCACTGCGTGCACAGACTGCAGCAATATCCAGCTGTGGGTATCACTGTGTGCACAGACTGCAGCAATATCCGGCTGTGGGTATCACTGCGTGCACAGACTGCAGCAATATCCGGCTGTGGGTATCACTGCGTGCACAGACTGCAGCAATATCCAGCTATGGGTATCACTGCGTGCACAGACTGCAGCAATATCCAGCTGTGGGTATCACTGTGTGCACAGACTGCAGCAATATCCAGCTGTGGGTATCACTGCGTGCACAGACTGCAGCAATATCTGGCTGTGGGTATCACTGCGTGCACAGACTGCAGCAATATCCGGCTGTGGGTATCACTGCGTGCACAGACTGCAGCAATATCCAGCTGTGGGTATCACTGCGTGCACAGACTGCAGCAATATCCAGCTGTGGGTATCACTGCGTGCACAGACTGCAGCAATATCCAGCTGTGGGTATCACTGTGTGCACAGACTGCAGCAATATCCGGCTGTGGGTATCACTGCGTGCACAGACTGCAGCAATATCCAGCTGTGGGTATCACTGCGTGCACAGACTGCAGCAATATCCAGCTGTGGGTATCACTGTGTGCACAGACTGCAGCAATACCCGGCTGTGGGCATCACTGTGTGCACAGACTGCAGCAATATCCGGCTGTGGGTATCACTGTGTGCACAGACTGCAGCAATACCCGGCTGTGGGTATCACTGTGTGCACAGACTGCAGCAATACCCGGCTGTGGGTATCACTGTGTGCACAGACTGCAGCAATACCCGGCTGTGGGTATCACTGCGTGCACAGACTGCAGCAATACCCGGCTGTGGGTATCACTGTGTGCACAGACTGCAGCAATATCCGGCTGTGGGTATCACTGCGTGCACAGACTGCAGCAATACCCGGCTGTGGGCATCACTGCGTGCACAGACTGCAGCCATATCCGGCTGTGGGCATCACTGTGTTCACAGACTGCAGCAATATCCGACTGTGGGTATCTCTGAGTGCACAGACTGCAGCAATATCCGGCTGTGGGTATCACTGCGTGCACAGACTGCAGCAATATCCGGCTGTGGGTATCACTGCGTGCACAGACTGCAGCAATATCCAGCTGTGGGTATCACTGTGTGCACAGACTGCAGCAATACCCGGCTGTGGGTATCACTGTGTGCACAGACAGCAGCAATACCCGGCTGTGGGTATCACTGTGTGCACAGACTGCAGCAATACCCGGCTGTGGGTATCACTGCGTGCACAGACTGCAGCAATATCCGGCTGTGGGTATCACTGCGTGCACAGACTGCAGCAATATCCAGCTATGGGTATCACTGCGTGCACAGACTGCAGCAATATCCAGCTGTGGGTATCACTGTGTGCACAGACTGCAGCAATATCCAGCTGTGGGTATCACTGCGTGCACAGACTGCAGCAATATCTGGCTGTGGGTATCACTGCGTGCACAGACTGCAGCAATATCCAGCTGTGGGTATCACTGCGTGCACAGACTGCAGCAATATCCAGCTGTGGGTATCACTGCGTGCACAGACTGCAGCAATATCCAGCTGTGGGTATCACTGTGTGCACAGACTGCAGCAATATCCGGCTGTGGGTATCACTGCGTGCACAGACTGCAGCAATATCCGGCTGTGGGTATCACTGCGTGCACAGACTGCAGCAATATCCAGCTATGGGTATCACTGCGTGCACAGACTGCAGCAATATCCAGCTGTGGGTATCACTGTGTGCACAGACTGCAGCAATATCCAGCTGTGGGTATCACTGCGTGCACAGACTGCAGCAATATCTGGCTGTGGGTATCACTGCGTGCACAGACTGCAGCAATATCCGGCTGTGGGTATCACTGCGTGCACAGACTGCAGCAATATCCAGCTGTGGGTATCACTGCGTGCACAGACTGCAGCAATATCCAGCTGTGGGTATCACTGCGTGCACAGACTGCAGCAATATCCAGCTGTGGGTATCACTGTGTGCACAGACTGCAGCAATATCCGGCTGTGGGTATCACTGCGTGCACAGACTGCAGCAATATCCAGCTGTGGGTATCACTGCGTGCACAGACTGCAGCAATATCCAGCTGTGGGTATCACTGTGTGCACAGACTGCAGCAATACCCGGCTGTGGGCATCACTGTGTGCACAGACTGCAGCAATATACGGCTGTGGGTATCACTGTGTGCACAGACTGCAGCAATACCCGGCTGTGGGTATCACTGTGTGCACAGACTGCAGCAATACCCGGCTGTGGGTATCACTGTGTGCACAGACTGCAGCAATACCCGGCTGTGGGTATCACTGCGTGCACAGACTGCAGCAATACCCGGCTGTGGGTATCACTGTGTGCACAGACTGCAGCAATATCCGGCTGTGGGTATCACTGCGTGCACAGACTGCAGCAATACCCGGCTGTGGGCATCACTGCGTGCACAGACTGCAGCCATATCCGGCTGTGGGCATCACTGTGTTCACAGACTGCAGCAATATCCGGCTGTGGGTATCACTGCGTGCACAGACTGCAGCAATATCCGGCTGTGGGTATCACTGCGTGCACAGACTGCAGCAATATCCAGCTTTGGGTATCACTGTGTGCACAGACTGCAGCAATACCCGGCTGTGGGTATCACTGTGTGCACAGACTGCAGCAATACCCGGCTGTGGGTATCACTGTGTGCACAGACTGCAGCAATACCCGGCTGTGGGTATCACTGCGTGCACAGACTGCAGCAATATCCGGCTGTGGGTATCACTGCGTGCACAGACTGCAGCAATATCCAGCTATGGGTATCACTGCGTGCACAGACTGCAGCAATATCCAGCTGTGGGTATCACTGTGTGCACAGACTGCAGCAATATCCAGCTGTGGGTATCACTGCGTGCACAGACTGCAGCAATATCTGGCTGTGGGTATCACTGCGTGCACAGACTGCAGCAATATCCGGCTGTGGGTATCACTGCGTGCACAGACTGCAGCAATATCCGGCTGTGGGTATCACTGCGTGCACAGACTGCAGCAATATCCAGCTGTGGGTATCACTGCGTGCACAGACTGCAGCAATATCCAGCTGTGGGTATCACTGTGTGCACAGACTGCAGCAATATCCGGCTGTGGGTATCACTGCGTGCACAGACTGCAGCAATATCCGGCTGTGGGTATCACTGCGTGCACAGACTGCAGCAATATCCAGCTATGGGTATCACTGCGTGCACAGACTGCAGCAATATCCAGCTGTGGGTATCACTGTGTGCACAGACTGCAGCAATATCCAGCTGTGGGTATCACTGCGTGCACAGACTGCAGCAATATCTGGCTGTGGGTATCACTGCGTGCACAGACTGCAGCAATATCCGGCTGTGGGTATCACTGCGTGCACAGACTGCAGCAATATCCAGCTGTGGGTATCACTGCGTGCACAGACTGCAGCAATATCCAGCTGTGGGTATCACTGCGTGCACAGACTGCAGCAATATCCAGCTGTGGGTATCACTGTGTGCACAGACTGCAGCAATATCCGGCTGTGGGTATCACTGCGTGCACAGACTGCAGCAATATCCAGCTGTGGGTATCACTGCGTGCACAGACTGCAGCAATATCCAGCTGTGGGTATCACTGTGTGCACAGACTGCAGCAATACCCGGCTGTGGATATCAGAGTAACACACTGCAGCAGTACCTGGCTGCGGGGAAAGCGGTGGTCGGCACAGGGGAGCTGCCGCTGGTGTTATCTTCCCAGAGTCGCTACAGGGAAGGTGAATTGCGCTACATCTGTACGCTGCAAAGTAAAGCTGATGAATAACATATTGGTCTAATAAAATATCTCAAGAACTGGGGGGGATGCATAATCGCTCAAGCATGGTATGATCCATCAAAATGTCTCTTTGGGCTGGCATGTGATCAGTGAGGGAGTTGTGCTTTAAAATGCATTTAAAGCCAATCGGGCACTAATGCACACAAGCTCCCATTCAAGTCAATGGGCATAACCCTCCAAATAACAACCAGATTTGTATGCTTTTACATAGGAGTCAGTTGATTTTCCGTTTCCATTGATTTCAGGTCAATCCTCTCTAAGGACGGAGTGCTGTATGTGAAACTACGTGCGGGGCAGCTGTCCTACAAAGAAGATCCCATGGGCTGGCACAGCCTTCTAGCTCAGACTGTCACTCGCAGAAATTCAGAGGCCCGTTCCTTTAAGGTACCAAAAATGAAAAGGAAGTATTAATCTTCCCCACAGCTATCACACCACAGCCTGCTATACTGAAAATACTCAAGCAGGCCAAGTAAAACTCAGAATAAGATGTAAGGGGCAGTTCTACATGGCTAACAACAATACCCAATGCACATTCGATATGACAAATTATTGAGTTCATTTATATATGTTTTTTTGGGTCATTTTGTACAATATTTTGGCCAAAACATGTTAAGCCTGCAACCACATCAAGGTAACCCTATCAGCAGGTTCCTACATTCCCAATTGTATACACTGTCCTCTGTATTTCCTCCTCTGCATAGAGAAAAAAAGAAACAAAACATTGGCCTAGTCAATAGCATGGGAAGCTTGACATATGCCGTACCTAAGGAGTTAACATTTAGCAGCACTATATTTGATTTGCTATTCTATGTGTGAGCTACAGTACAGTTACCTGTACAACTGGTAAAAAAAAAAAAATTAGGTGCACCAAAAATTAGTGAAAAGAAAAAGTGCAAGAATAAATTCAGCTGAACCCCGTTATAATGCGGTGCTCGCGGTCCACACGATGCGATCGCGTTATAACCGGGGGGAAAAGGGCCCGATCAAGTGTTCTGCGTCCGCCGGAGTGGGAGAGCTGGGATAACTCTATCAGCTGTCCGTGAGTGTGTGAGTGTGTGAGTGTGTGAGTGTGTGAGTATAAACCCCTCGCTTGTAGATGGAAAAATATATTCAGCTGTATGCAGACTGGGCAGCCTTCATATGGTGCGTAAGTGACAGTCACCTGATGCACTCACAGTACAACTACTCAGTCAGAAAGCTTAACCCTATCATTGCGTGTACAGTAGGTCTCTGTCTTCAGCACTAGATAGGCGCTAAGAGTAGTTTTTTTTTAAGGATTGCCACAGCATAACAAAGAAAGATCCTTAAGATTTCATGAGTTGGTGTGTGGAAAATAGGCAAGAACAATGCGATTGAAATGTTAGGAGATTTCTATTAAGATGGAGCAAAAGTTTTAATTTGTTTTAATTTGTGTTAATTTGCCTCATATGCATGAAGAATCTGGAGCAGAACTCTTGAAGTTAATGCCGCCTCTGACCTGGTGGACTGAATTGACAAATTTCTTCTGCATTATATAATATTACTCACTCTGTATTCTAATCTCCTAATTTTTCCGGCTCTTCTTCTCCGCTCGGATTTTTGGCATCTTCTTAACTTCTGCCCCTGTGAGCAGCGCAGACTTCCAACGTCAGAAGCGAGACACAGAACGACATGGCAGGGAGGGGACAGGATATGCATGGCGGGAGTTGTAGTCTCCGGACAGTAGCCTGAGCCCTAGAGAAGCATCTGAGGTGTCGCGCGTCCCGATAGTTGTATGTCACAAGTCCCCGCGCAGGCACGTTGATAACACTGTGTTAGAAGTTCTCGGCGTGAGTGATGCTGGTTGCGTTGCGTCCTCAGGTAGGAGATCTTCTAAATCGGGAGCCACGCTCAGACCGCGTTATAAGCAGATCCGCGTTGTAGCAGATCGCGCTATAACGGGGTTGATTTGTATATATTTCCCAATCTTATTGGGCCGGCCATCGGCCGTTTCACCGCAAAGGTAAGTCCCTAACATTAACCCCTTACCCTAAAAACCCTCAATCTCTTACCCTAACCCGTTAACCCCTAAACATAATCCCCAATCGGACCCCTTAACCTAAAATCCCTAACCTGTTAACCCTAAAACCCCTAAGTCCTTATCCTAAAACCTCTCATGTTAAACCCAAATACTAACACTCATCCCTCTAACTACTTACTTACCTTCGCAACCGAAACCACTAACGTTAAACCCAAATACTAACATTAATCCCTCTAACCACTTACCTTTGCGGTGAAATGGCCACCGGCTACCTGTCCCCTGCAGCTGGTCGGCAGCAGCTAAATGCCAGCAGCTGATTGGCTGTGGCGAGATTGCCGCGCCGAAAGGTCTCAATCCGGCGGAGATGGTAGTGGTTCATGCCGGGTTGCAGCAGCGGGGGGATTAAAACGTCTCGTATGTTCCAAGAGGTTTGGAGCGGCAATTTCAAAACCGGTACAATCGAGACGTTTTACTCACCCCTTTTGGAGACCGGGACAAGGCCTCAAAAACCAGTACTGTCCCGGTCAAACCGGTACGTATGGTCACCTTAAACAAGACAGACTTTTTGTTATATCGCCTACAGTACTTTTTTATGACAGACGCCGTTAGGGGCTGGCCTATGTAAAAAGTTAATGGGTTAGTGATCGTATGCAAGAATCAGGAATTTGAGTTAAAGGCATTTTCTTATCTGACGCAATCCTTTTTGTAACATACAAGACTTGGGTATTGATATTTTTAAGGGTGCAGTTCCGTGGTTTGGAAATTTGTCATATTTTTTAAACAACTTAACAATGTAAATGTCGTTTTGTTTGTTTGTTTTTTAAACCTGGTTGTTTGTTTAAGAAACATGTTGTTTTGGTTTCGTTAGAAATTAAGATAGAAATCTAGCATCAAGGTCTCTAAATGGGGGAACGCTTGACAATCAAAGGTTTCCTCTCATGTTAGTCCAGACTGTCTGTGAGAAAAAGATAAGAGGGAAAGGGAGGCTCTGGCTGTGCAAACTCTGGATGAACACAAAGCTATCAGACTCAGAAGTGAGTAACAGAAATGTTGCTCTGCGTTGGTGCTGTCCCGAAGTAATGTTGCACTGTAAAGCTTAAACTCTTGCAGCCGTCTGTCATAGGGACTCCACTACCCCCTATAGAAAAGTGAGCTCCTTTGCAGGAGACTCACAAAACAGAGAAAAAGATTGGCAGAAGGCGCACTGAGCAGCTAAAAATATCTTTATTAAAAAAAAATAAACACACAAGGGGTTAACATACAAGATAAAACCAAAGCATAAGCAGTAGTTACAATGCTAAAAAATGATAACAATAATAGTGTATATATATAAATAAATAAACTCACAATTGCCCAAAAAGCAAGGGATAGCAAAGGGAGTAACCTGAGAAAAGTCGCCCCTCCCATGTCTTAGCTCACCATGTTTACCAAGTAACTTTAAAAAAAAAAACAAGTTTCAAAATATAGCTGTCCTATATACAAACCCCCCCATTAGGCTATAAATGTAGACAGACCTACTGCTTTCGGCACTGGGGCAAGCCGGGGGCACGAGACCATGGAGATCCCTACGCTAGAGCAGGGGTGCGCAATCTTTTTCCCCTGCCCCCCCCCCCTGTCTGCACTGCCCTCCTGTTTGCGCCCCCCCCCCCCTCCTTACTATTTCTCCGGTGTCAAATGATGCAGCGGGGTCACGTACATCACGTTGCCATGGTGACGCGACGTCGCGTGATCCCGTGGTGTCATTTGACGCGGCATTTCCATGGCGACACGTCGCCGGAGACAAGGTAGGTGAAGTTGCAGAGGCCTTGGGAGAGAGCGCGGGGCCTCTGCGACTGTCGCGCCCCCCTAACCCTGAAAAATCTCATGTCCCCCAGTTTGCGCATCCCTGAGCTAGAGGATTAACACTGCGGGGGGGTTCCTATCCAACAGCAATCCCCCTCCTCAGCGAGACACTGTCTCCGACGCCGTGGTCTTCCGCTTTTCCGGTGTTCTAGGTGGGCGGTCCTTGATAAAGTACCTTTGTACGAAACGCGTAGGAGGTTTAGCTCTGTCTACATGTCTTGCCATCAGAGCCTTTTTTACATTATTTGGGCCCTACTCCCTTCGTTTTTGTTGTGCGCTGCCTCTTCTATATCTCCGAGGTGGGGACAGTACTGTTAAGTAAAAAACCTGGCTGCAAACACCTTACCCTCTTCTTCTGTCCATTTGTTTGTTTCCGTTTCGTTTGTTCTTTCTTCCACTTAAGGCAGAGCTAAATTAGCCTGCTTACACAGAGCAGAAATAAACACTGATTTACAGTTTCCTTATACAATCACTTAAGATCAAGTTTTGCATTGCATATACATATGGTGTACAATAATATGTCTTTGATAACAACCAATAATAGAACAGAATGTCCCTCTCATTACCATTTCTTTTTGCCCTAGCCGGAGGCGATTTCATCTTTTACATCTGACCCAGCACTGCTTTCATTTGCTGAATACTTTTGCAAACCAACAACAGATATGGGTCAGGTAAACAGTTTCCACATGTTGATTGCCTTCATTATTAAATGTTTCATGTTTTTGTCTTTTTAATGACAAAGAAAATCTGCATATATTCCATTATCCTTAACCCCTTATAGTGGAAGTTTTTTTGTTGTGTTTGGTTTGTGACCTGTGTTGCGCGCACGCACACACACCCACACACACAATGCGGAACCAACCTCGGACTGACATGTCCTCAAGTAGGCTGCTGGCTCTGTATTTCTTTATCCTAGGTTTTTCTCTACATACTTGCTCAAAGCAGTAAGCTAAAGCTTTATGGAAATCGATGTTACAATTGAATCCGGGACCCCAAATTGACACAATAGATTTGTATGTACACAGTCATAATCTTGAAAATATGGGTGCGCAATGAATTGCTGTCCTCACTGGCAGCAAATGTAGTAAAAACTGTAGATTTTTGGTGTTTGTGCTAAATATTACAGCTTCCTCTCAATTCCCCACTAATACACACGAGTTACCCAGATGTCTGGCACACCTTGCTCTGTAACGCTTGCCTACATTTCACAAACGAAGATATGGACATTTTGCATGTAGTGTAAATGAAACTGCAAAACTGTCACTTTCCCAAAACCGCCTATTTTTTGTGCTTTTCAGAAACAAGAAATCTTGGACCTGTTTTCTTCTATTCTATACGAGTGTGTGACGCAAGAGAACCCCGAGATGCTTCCTGCCTACATTGCAATTGATCAGGTAAAGGCATCTATCACATTCAGACTGCAAACCTGGGGTATTTTTAAAAGGTGTTTACCCTGGAAGGGATGTACCAGCGCTACCTGTCCTGGTAAGAACCTTGTGAACCAGAGGGTCACCGCGGCTGAAATGAACGTGGTTCAGCATGAAGTGAGCACGCGAAACTTCTCCTTTAAGTAGAATACATGCTTTGTTCACTTCTTTTCTCATCCACCACTGAATGGTTTTATTGACAAAGATACTCTCTCTCTCTCTCTCTCTCTCTCTCTCTCTCTCTCTCTCTCTCTCTCTCTCTCTCTCTCTTCTTTCTTTCCCCCACTCCCCCTCCTCTCCCCATCATTAGAACCTTTAATAAGAGCGGCATTTCTTGTTCTATAAGGTGCACTTCTAGTAACTGTTAATGCAAAGCAATACTTAGGATAAGTACACCCTACTGCTAAGTATACTCTAGTCCTCTAATTACCCCAGTTTATCATGGCTGCTTCGCATTGATGCTATATACCCCACTCAACGCACAATAGGTAAACCCTTTCTGTGGGGAATGGCTGTCATCTGTTATGGGTTTGTGAGTAATGGAAACGAAAAGATTTTTCTCGGTACAAGTGCTTGGCAAACAGCCGTAATCCCAAAGGCTGACCTGATACAGAAGTCTGTATGCATGTTTGGATTACTGCAAATTAGTGTCATTTTAAGGCATTTGGAAAAGTAGTTTTATTTAGTGCTATATGCTTTTTCCAGCTAATTTTGTGTTGAGAGTTTGCAAATGTCAAATTATTTGGTAAAAAAAATAAGCTCTGAAGTTAAATCTCTCTCTCAAAATAAAAAGAGATTCACACACATTGTATTGTATTGTATTGTATGTCTTTATTTATATAGCGCCATAAATATACATAGCGCTTCACAGTAGTAATACATGTTGTAATCATATAAATAACAAATACTATAAATAACAGGTCATGGGAATAAGTGCTTCAGACATAAGAGTAACATTAAGGAAGAGGAGTCCCTGCTCCGAGGAGCTTACAATCTAATTGGTAGGTAGGAGAACGTATAGAGACAGTAGGAGGGGATTCTAGTAAGTGCGTCTGCAGGGGGCCAAGCTTTATGTATCATGTGTCCAGGATTATCCACAGTGCTATTCATATGCTTCTTTAAGCAAATGTGTCTTAAGGTGGGTCTTAAAGGTGGATAGAGAGGGTGCTAGTCGGGTATTGAGGGGAAGAGCATTCCAGAGGTGCGGGGCAGTCAGCGAGAAAGGTTTAAGGCGGGAGAGGGCTTTAGATACAAAGGGGGTAGAAAGAAGACATCCTTGAGAAGACCACAAGAGTCGGGATGGTGCATAGCGAGAAATTAGGGCTGAGATGTAAGGAGGGGCAGAGGAGTATAAAGCTTTAAAAGTGAGGAGGAGAATTGAGTGTGAGATGCGGGATTTGATCGGAAGCCAGGAGAGGGATTTCAGGAGGGGAGACGCGGAGACAATTTTAGGAAAGAGTAGAGTGATTCTGGCAGCAGCGTTTAGTATAGATTGTAGGGGAGACAGGTGAGAGGCAGGGATGCCAGACAGCAGGAGGTTGCAGTAATCGAGACGGGAGAGAATGAGGGCCTGAGTCAGAGTTTTAGCAGACTAGCAACAGAGGAAAGGGCGTATCTTTGTGATATTGCGGAGGAAAAAGCGACAAGTTTTAGAAACGTTTTGAATGTGAGGAGAATGTCAGAAAGGAATCGAGTGTGACCCTTAGGCAGCGTGCTTGGGCTACTGGGTGAATGATCGTATTCCCAACAGTAATGTGGAAGGAGGTAGTAGGGCCAGGTTTGAGAGGAAGAATAAGGAACTCTGTTTTTTGCCATGTTAAGTTTCAGTTGGCGGATGGCCATCCAGGATGATATTCCAGAGAGACATTCAGAAACTTTGGTCTGTATAGCAGGTGTAAGGTCAGGGGTTGAAAGTTAAATTTGTGTCGTCAGCATAGAGGTGATATTTAAACCCAAAATATGTGATTAGGTCACCTAGAGAGTGTGTAAAGAGAGAAGAGAAGTGGTCCCAGGATAGAGCCCTGGGGTACCCCCACAGAGAGAGATCGATAGAGGAGGAGGAGGTGTTAGCAAAAGAGACACTGAAAGTACGATGGGAGAGGTAAGAGGAGATCCAGGATAGAGCTTTGTTCCGAATACCAAGCGTATGGAGAATGTGGAGGAGAAGAGGGTGGTCCATGGTGTCAAATGCTGCAGAGAGGTCGAGTAATATGAGCAGAGTGTAATGACCTCTGTCTTTGGCAGCATGGAGGTCGTCGGTTATTTTAGTGAGGGCTGTTTCAGTAGAGTGAGCAGTGCAGAAGCCAGATTGTAGAAGGTCTAGAAGAGAATAGGTGTTGAGAAAGTGTAGCAATCGGGAGAATACAAGACGTTCAAGGAGTTTGGAGGCAAAAGGCAGGAGGGAGACAGGTCGATAGTTAGAAGGACAGGTAGGGTCAAGCTTGCTGTTTTTTGAGCAATGGTATCACGGTTGCATGCTTTAAGGAGGATGGAAAAGTACCAGAGTAGAGGGAAGAGTTAAAGATCTGTGTGAGCATAGGGATTATAGAAGGAGCAAGAGGTTTTAGGAGATGGGAAGGAATGGGATCAAGAGGGCAGGTGTTAGAGGGAGAAGAGGAGATCAGCAGTGACACATCCTCCTCCGAGATAGCAGGAAAAGAGTCCAGAAAGGCAGGAGGAGAGTTAGGAAGCGGTGTGGGATGGGAGGAGGCAACAGATGGGATGTTCTGACGTATGGATTCCACCTTTACCTTAAAAAAGTCAGCAAAGTCCTGAGGATAGATGGAGGAAGAAGAGGAGGCAGCCGAGTGTGGTTTGAGTAGAGAGTCAAAGACAGAAAAGAGACGGCGTGGGTTAGACTTGTGCGTGTTGATTAGTGATGAAAAGTAGGTTTGTTTAGCCTGAGAGAGGGCAGAGTTGAAACAGGACAGCATAAATTTGTAGTGAAGGAAGTCTGCGAGCGTATGAGATTTCCTCCAGAGACGTTCAGAGGAGCGAGTGGAGGAACGCGGCATGCGTGTGTTGGAATTTAGCCAGGGTCTGGGGTTAAAAGGGCGAGGACGGCAGAGAGAAAGCGGGGCATGTAGATCAAGAGAGGAGGATACGGCAGAGTTGTAGTTCCTGACCAGGTTGTCAGGGTCAGAAGTAGAACTGAGGGAGGAGCGTAAAGTGGAATGACACACATCGATCCATCCTGTTAATCATTGGTTTCAACGCTTTGCTGTAGGCTCAAACATCTTCCAATACCAAGTACTTGTCTTTTGGCCAGCAACTTCACCAAGGATGTTCATAAAGGTCATAGTCATTGCCACAGAACTCCTACAACAGTGATTTGCGGTGTTCTCATACTTGCAGAAGTAGCCAAGGTTATTGCACCCGCTCATGACGTAGTATATTGCGCAGATTTTTCCATAGGGTTCAATGGCTGTGATAATGCAGAAAATCACAGAATATCCCACCATAGTGATACAGAATATCCCACCAAAGTGATACAGACATTTCAGCATCATGGAAAAAGATTAGGATAAGAACACTAAAGTTCAATGCAAGGTTGGTCATGCGATTCACCCATATCACAGCCCTTGTGTATGAAGCTCTTGGTTCTAATGTCGGCAACCATAGAAAGAGAAGACAAGGTTTCATATGGGGCCACTAAAATGTACTTTTTTTTTACGAGCCTGGGACAATAAAATGCTTCCAATCTGAGGGATGAAATCTCTCGTAACACAACATGTAAAATCTTCCTTACTCTTTTGGGTGAAGATCAGCCATTTAACCAATTGTCTATCTTTTTTGTAAGAAAGGAGTTGGATCAGCGTGCATACAGATACCAGCCTAATAGGTTATGGACTGCATCTCGAAGCGGACTTCTCAGCCACCATCATGTTCACCGAGGGGAGTGGGTGTTGCACCAGGAGATCTTTGAATAAATTTGCATTCAATGGGGGGTCACCAATAAAAGTTTTAATGGCAACACCATTTAACCGGAAATTACACAGGTTCTCCTTCAGATTGCAGACAGAGGGAGGGAGCATGGAGAATAGATGCTGTGTCATTTTGTTTGATGTTCAGCCTTGCATACGTCTTCCCAGCTTCCAACCCATGGCAATGATTCCAGCAATACCGAAGAAAATAAAGAGACAAAGAAATGGTAATAGTGTGACGGGAAAAAAAGACACCCTTTCATGATGCATGAATTATAAAATAAGACTTTGCAAGAGCTGAGATGCTGCTCATGCAACCTGCCGAGGAGCCGCCAGTGATGGGTTCTATGTGACCTGGCAGCCAAAAGTGACATTTGGAATTTGGTGAATGTGCAGTTGATGGAAAACCTCGACAGGGCAAGAGAGCAGCCGAGAGGAGGAGGAGGAGTAGGAGGAGGTGTCCATCCAATTTGCCTTCAAACACAAGCAGCTGGGATAAACTACAATTGCGCAGTAGTCTGGGGTTAGTAAAGCATATACATTCAGTCCAAGAATGAAGGATAAAATTAAATATGAATACCAACAAAAAAAAATATGGGATACAAATCAAATGTTGGTTAAAGTTCAGTCTCTGAAGTGGTATACACAAGTGTGCAGTATAGAGATAATCCTGGTGCTGCTTCTTCAAGGATAATTCACCATCTTCTTGTATGCTTAAAAAAAAATAGAAGAGCACACAGAGACATCTGAGTGAAGAGTGGTCTGTTGGCCTTAAAATCTGGTCTGGCTCAGGGCCCTGAGTAGCAGTTTGGTGTGTGACTCAGAACCATTAAATTGCACTAATTTGTGTCTTTATAGCAGTGGTCCTCAATTACAACTTCATGAAATAATTCTGACCTCGCAGGCTCCGCATAATTGTGGGTTCCAGAACTTGCTGGAGTCCTAAATAACGGCATTGCTTATTACCTAGTGCCACCTATGGCTTTTCCCATTTTCATCATGCTCCGGGTTCTGAAATGTTTGTTTAAAGATTGCTCAAGAAGCATGAAAAAAGGAGGTCGTTGGGTGAAGATGAGGGATATTCATTGATGGGATACTAGGAGTACTTCTAGGAAATGCAATCTACAAATATATGTAACGTTTTTGAGCCAATAAAAATATTTAGTGCTTTGTTAAAAATTCTCCTAAGAAATCTTTTGATACATATTCAATCAACCACGTTTTATAATCCCAGAGAATTTTTTTTTACACGTGGCTGTCGCAAGAGACCAGGACAATTCACCGGGATCAAGGCACCAGACAGGAAAAAGGCATTCAATAAAAGGGTTTTGCCAACAGGCAACACAATTACAGAAAATAGCTATAACTCACCAAACCAGGGGTTATGGGGGCAATCCTAGCTAACTGGGTGCTGGGTGCCGCTTCGATAGGCTTACCCAGGAGTACTTCCACGTCCGCAGAGTTTGCAGGTATTCCAGACCTCTGGGATGCTATTTGCACAATAGTCGTTTCAAATGTTCCGCTCGCAAGCCTCGTTTTCGGTATCTCCGGCAAAGCTCTTCGGAGACGCACTAGCTAGCCAAAAGTCCCAGTGCACAGAGCAAGTTTGAACTTCCCGCTCGGATTTGCACTGAGCCTCGATCTGTGGTGTCTCCAGCAAAACCTTGGAGCACACCGCTTAGTCAGCTTACATACTGACTCGAGGAAGAACTTTGGAGCGCAGATCAGCCACCCTTTACCTACTTTCCCCGTCTCCATAGGAAAGCATGGAAGACTGGGTCACGACCAAGCACAGCGTGGATGCTGGTTGCTGGCCAATCACAGCAAGGGCTCACTTTTGATGGACCGGGCCATGACTATATGACTATGTGATGATTAAGACAGCCCACAGGCATGGGCTTAAGCAGAGCAGGGATTTCAAACTGGCCAATGGGAACAGCACCTACAGGGTTCATAACAGGCAGCGGTTCCCATAGCCAGCCGGATAGCTCCCGTAAAGATAGACGCCTCAGTGTCTGGGATGGACAAAGGCTCCCCTCTTCGAGCCAACATCTCCCAGGCTTGAGTACCACCCATCCCCACCCTCACATTTAACCCCTGCATTGCACCTTCCCCATCTCCATCAACGAAACCCGGACTCCTTGGTGTGCAGGCTGGGCATGTGTGTTACCAGCCTAGCACAGCAAGGGAACAAAGGAATACACACAATACTGTTTAAATACAATATTACACTGAGTAAAGATGTACGGATACAAAGATACATACAGTATTGGACATTTTAGTACAATAAGCTGGGTATAGAGGGCCACTCTTGTTTATCCATCTAGACGGATAGGGACAATGGCTGGGCTTAACCTTTATTATGAGAACCGCTTTGCCCCTACTGTGACAGCGGCTACCTCTAGAGCGAGGCACCATAAGGAAAAAGGCTCCCAAAGCAACTAAATGAACAAATTAAATTAACAAAACGGCCTTTTTACATTGTGTCAACAAATGTACTTTTCAAAAATATATTAAAGATTGCAGAAAACATTAACCCCTACCAATACATTTAAGAAATATCATTATAATATCATTATAATCATTAAAGGTAACGTTTAGCTGTTTTGGTTTATTTGGAAATGTAAAGAGAATTTATTTGGGCCTCAACGGGGAATTGCTTTCTTTAATCAACTATTTATCCAACCTCCCTACTACAGGGCCAATAAAGATAAGGAGGGAAAAAAAGAGGGGCCTTTGCATGTGCAAACTATTCAGCATTGTGACATTGCATAAAAGGGAGAAGCCAAAGGAAATCAATCCCTCCCGTGTTTCTGTTGACCATGTTTACAATAGCAAATGTAAACTGGGGCCCTGCCAGGTTGTTTGAGCTGGGAGGCGGGTGGTGCTGATCGCTCGTTGAGCGGAAGGGTGGGAGCCCTACCTCTTCACCTTCTTGGGCCCACATGTTAAGCTTGTCGGGCCCGGCAGAAACGTCTGTCCAGACCCAACTCCCGGTTGGCCCGGCACTCACCCCCTGAGTGGTGCAAAGGAAATGTCCTCTTCACGTCAACCAATATATTCTAGAAATTGGTTAACGATATTGACGTTGTCCTGCTGATTTTGCAACGTTGATTTTCTTCTTTTATTTTTAAAGGCTGTGAGGAGATTAGTGCGACGAGAAACGTGTGAGACCTTTGAGCTATGGCAGATCAAACTCGTACTGGAGTTCTTTAGCTCCAGAAGCCTCCAGGAACGGATGAGGAGGAATTCAAACCGAGGACTTTTTATGAACTCCGAGTTTCTGCCCGTCATGAAATGCACCATTGATAATACTCTCGACCGATGGCTGCAAGGTAAAGGCGATCTATGCACAAAGCATTCAGGGCAATATTTACAAAGCAACGCTAAGCTGCAAGACACCTTATAGACCATTCATTTCTAGGTGCAATCCCACACAACTAGCCAAAAAACAATCTTTTGTGATCAGTGTAAGAATCTGTTTAGCTTCCTTGAAGTAATCTAAGCTTGCTAGATGTATTTTTGGTTTCTCTTGGCATGCATTGCTTTTCTTGGGGTCCTATGAATGGGGTCGGGGGGGTGTGTTGGTCAATTTAGTGTTTTCATTATCCTTCTACCACCATGTCTTTATCAGAGAGCCCATAAAGATTATGGGATGAGGAGGACCATGTCTGTGCAAATACACAATGGCATCAGACAAAAGGGAGAAGCCAAATGAAATAAAATGCCTCCCAAGTCTCCGCTCACCATGTTTACAGACCATGCATTTGTACTTATCATCCCTGTTTAAAAATACTTATAGGTGATGCCTTTTTATAACCAAAACCTGACAATCACCAAGGTTTAACCCCTTAATTGGGTCGCTGCCATTAGTACACGTTGGTCCTAAAAAGAAATGCCCCTTTAAATGGGGCATACGTTGCCTTAAGGCTTGGCTCCGCTTCCTAAACATGGACCTCCGTCTTTAGCAAAACGTTATAATGGAATGATTTATGACTGTCACAATATACCCACTATTTACACATCACATTATTCTGATAGAACAAGTCTTTGTATATTGTACTCCGCACAATGTGCCACTTGCCACACACTACTGGATGATATGTAAGCAGTGGTTTTTTTTCTTCCTGTGATGCTTACATTTTTTGGCCTGGTTTTGTGTCTTCGCAGCTAGTGGTGATGTCTCATTGCAGTCTTATTTAGCTGGGCAGCCTGTTGAAGAATCCCAGCGTAGTATGTTGACCTGTTTCTTGGTTTACCATTCAGTCCCTGCACCGGAGCAGCTGTCGGCAGGAGGACTAGAAGGTAAAATAAAACTATTGCTGGACGTAGTAACGTCAAGATTGATTTTCTACATAGCCTCTAAAATATTTGGAGATGTTTGCTGTTTAGAACATTGTACATCTTAGAAGATGTTTTTAAGTTGCAACCCTGTAATACTTTTTAAAAGTATCATTTGTTCATACTTCATTTTTACAAATCTATGCATGCTGTCCACAGAGAGAATTGCCTTTTCTTTTTTATGCATCAGCGCTCTGGGAATTTCTGCTTCCAAATGCTCCGTGTTTTGACCGTATTTAGAAAAGCCGCAGTTTCATCTAACGGCAAATTAAAATAAGAACAGAGCACTGAGTATTGAAGTGTGGAGCTCTAGCAGCTGTATTTTCCCTGTAGAATTATAGAGTAGTAAATACTATATAAATTACCAAATACGTTTGCTCAATAAATATATCACAGCCTGCAACACATTTTTAAGTCGTTTTTTATTTGGGTGATAATGGATCCTTTCCTAACTCTTATCTGTTTTCATATACTGTACTGTGTATTTTTCTGCAAAATCAATAGCTGATAATAAGTAGCAATTTGAGCTACTGAAGACACACCATGGAGTAATGAGTGTATGATATTTACGTGTGTGTGTGTGTGTGTGTATATATATATATATATATATATATATATATATCATCTCAAATCACCTTAATATAGCATCTTTAGTTTGTATGATGTCACTTACAATTGAGTACATTTCTTAGAATACTGTATACCTTCTGCCAAGTTAAATTTTTATGTCTCAAGCCTTTTAAGCCTGAGAAAGTGGACACCCATAATAATTGTCAATGCAAAATCATTTATTCATTGCATGCGTTAAGCACGAATCAGTGACTAAACCACACAGTATTTGCGTTGTACAGATCATGCTTGCGTCCATGTGACCAATAACAAAATACCAGATACTATTTTCATTGATTTTATTCTGCTTGCATACGTACTAGGTTTAAAAGCATGTTTTTCTAATTTATGGAATAAGTCAGATGATATATTTGTTTTCAGTTCTTTTTATTTCACTTTCAGGAAGTGAGAGCTTTTCTGAGCTGCTGCTGAAATTCAAAGAAAAGAAGATGCCGGCGAGAACCTTGCTGAGGCTTGCTCCCTTACTTCTCGGAAATCCACAATCAATGGTGCTCTAATAGGAATGGTTCATGTCAGAGCAGCAACACTCTGTGACCAAATGAAAGTTCCAGAATAAATGCATGGAACTGCATTGTTAAACCACTTTTGGTGCGGCAGATCTCTTCAGCAGTGACGCTTGGCAACATAGGCATATGGGGTGTGAAATGTGTGCAGTTGCGCGTTTCCCTTGTCTTAAGTGCTCTGAGTGCACTTCTACTATGAGTTTGTAATACTTAATGGAAACTGAAATTTGTACATAGTTTTTTTTTTTTATAAAAAAAAATAAAAGAATAAAATATAAAATGCCAAATTGTCTCTAGATTGCTTTCCTTTTCATTTGGGTCATTCCGGCAAAAGAGGTTGTTCTTATATGTGGTGTTTATAGAGAAATTCGGTGCATGGCCCTCTTGCTCTGCTCTGGTCAGGGCCTTGGCCTGCATCACTTCTACTCAAAATTTAATTAGGCTTTTATTTAGTTGGGTTTTTTTTCTTTCAGATTAATCAAGGGATACAAGAGAGTGGTATGGCATAATCCATTGTTTTCCTATGGACTGGCTTTGATCTTTAATTTAGCTGCAGCTGATCAGAAGACTTTTAGATCCTTATAATGAAGGTCTCTTAAGTCGTACTACATATTTTGGCTTGGTCATACATAGCTGCCAACAGAGATGCAAAGTACAAATGGATAACAGGAACATGCTACTTTTTATGGGATATCATTTTCATCCAACTAGAGTACTTTAGTTATGACATTGTGTTTGTTTTAAAAATGCAGTATTGGGTGCAATTATTGTATTGTATGTCTTTATTTATATAGCGCCATTAATGTACATAGCGCTTCACAGTAGTAATACGCAACAAAAAAGAACAGCCTCTAGGGAGGAAAGTGGAGCACAGCGAAGGGACAAATGGCAGGAACCAGCACACCATAGGTTAAAAACTACTTTATTGGTCGACAAGGGGAGACACCATGAAAGGAGCAACCACCCACTCTGACGCGTTTCGGACTAGGCCCTTTGTCAAAGAGTATGCCCCAATTACAAAAAACACATACTTATATACACATAATCTAATTACCTAATTTGGTCGCATCCTCCGGCATCGGTGACATCAGCGGAACCAGCCGAACATCTCGCGAGACTACCCGTCTAGCCGGAGCCCCAGGAGACAAATCAAGTAGAGCATACTGCGCCACCTAGCCTGGAGGACACATCCATACAAGCAACAACACATAGATCTGTCTCGATTGTGTCCGTAACCGGAAGTGACGTCAAAGGGACCAACCCTGAATCTCACGAGACTCCCAGACTCACTGGTGTCTCTAAGAGACAAGGAAGAACCCCACAGCGCCATCTACCCAGGAGGACACACCAAGACTACCCACTAACCAATACATATATAAAGCCAGCAATCTCCCCTAGCTATAGAGACCATGATGACATATGTCTATACAGTAAAGACATAATGAACTCATAGGAATGGGAGAACAATATATAAAGAAAACTAAATATAAATAAATAAAAAGAGAAAACTAAATAAAAGAAAATACAATACAAAAACAATATGCTG
Organism: Ascaphus truei; assembly: GCF_040206685.1. Lineage (NCBI taxonomy): Eukaryota > Metazoa > Chordata > Amphibia > Anura > Ascaphidae > Ascaphus > Ascaphus truei. Next base: position 106,593,608 of record NC_134486.1, read on the forward strand.
AATATGTATATATACAGGCCATAAAAAAACCATTATTACTTGAAAAAATAATAAAAGTAAAAAGGGATAGAAAAAGGTGGTTGACAGAGAAACATATAATAATTATAAAAACTTTAATTGAAAATATATTATATATTATGCTACTAACAATACTGACAAAAAAATCTCTCTGTATAACCAACATAGAGATATTTTTTTATCCGACCGTTTCACGACTACACAAGGCATATATGTATTTAATGTAAATAGTTGTATAGTAATCTTAATAAAAATAGTCATAGGTTAATGTCCATAATCTATAAGACCTAAAGATATAGAACCCGATACCATAACATATATATAATGACAGAATAAATAAATATTCAATAGCTGTATCACAATCAGGAGGAAGAATAAACAACAATATACTCAGCGAGGGATGAACACCGTTGTTACTGGGACAAAAAATGCTTAAGTTCCCAGTCCGTGTTCATCCTTCGCGGAGCCATTGATCCCAAAGAATGTATCCAGAACATTTCACTGCGGTTAAGAATATTCTCCCTATTCCCACCTCTGACAGATGCCTTGATGAACTCAAGAGCAGAAAAAGAGGGCGTATCGTCCTCCCTATATATTTACTACCACAGCCGCATTTCAACATGTGTACGACGTAATTGGAATTGCATGTGATCAATGATTGAATTCTCAAATTTTCTCTAGTGTAAACATTTTTTAGACTTTTAAGTGGAACTGCATATCTACACATATTTCAATTTCCACATTTCTTGAAACCTCTAATCCTAGAAGTAACATTAGTCTTACCACAGGTCTGTAGTAAACTTGGTGATAAATAATGTCCCCGGGTCTTAGCCCTTCTAAAGACAAATTTTGGTGGTGTATCAACGTATGTCTTAAGTTGTTCATCAAGCTTAAGTACATTCCAGTGTTTTAGAATAATGTTACGAATTTGTCTAGACTGTCTACTATAAGTAGATATAAATAAAGGTGTAGAGTCCTTGGAAAATCCATCTTTTGTTCCCCTATTGGATCTTAACAAATCCTTTTGGTCCATTTGTAAAGCATTGACATAAGAAGAGTCTATGTTAGACTTACTATAGCCCTGTAACAGGGGAGTTATCCCTGTTCAGGTAATGTGCCTCTAATCCAGCAGTGTGGTGGTTAACTGCTGGTAGTCAATTAACAAACACCACCTGCCTGATTAGATGGCTTAGAAAAGCCTGTCTTTTGAGACAGGAAGTGAGACTCCTTAGCTCACACCTGAGCTGAACTTGGAGACGAACAGTCTTGAGCCCTGCCAGAAGAAACAGCAGAGCTGCTTTCAAGACACATGGGAAACTTCTAAACCTGAATGCTGACACACCCTGAGGGAAAGGGAGCTGAACCAGGGACAGAGAAGATTTTTCCTCCAAACCACAAGGAACAGATAAGACTTTCATTAATGAGACTTTCTATATCTGCTTATTTCATGCTATATGTTTGGGGCTGGGAGACATGCTTATCTAAGGGAGTTGTGAACTGCATAGTATTTCACTAGAAATACTCCCAAGTGCATAGAAGCTTTGTTTACCCCTTGTTTGGATGGTTTCCTGATGGTAAGGAAACAGGCGCAATAAAAGGCTTATTTAATTTCACTATAATCAGTCTCCCTTGCATACCTCTGTGAGCGTCCGCCTACATATGGTGTCCGAAGTGGGACGAGAGGTGGTCTTTGAAGTTAGAAAGTACCGGAGATTTGTTCTGTGAAATTTTTTTATGCTTTTTGCCTACAAACAGTCTGAGCAACATAAAACAAAAAAAAAACTCATGCAGCAGAGATGAGAGTTAAAGTGATACACACCACTGCACTGAAACTTACAAAACCACAGATGGACTCTTTTCCCCAATCCCAAGAGGAGAGGGAGAGAGACTGCTGAAGCAGGTAAAACCTTATTTGCCTATCACAATAAAGAGTAATATGGTCAGTGAAATAGGGGGTTTGCCTTCCAGCCATAGTCAGGGTTCAAGAAGTGAGTTAGCCCTTGAAAGGGATAGGCGTTTGTTATTTTCAAATGTTTAGCGGAAGCAGTGAATACAGATGGTGACCCATGAACGGTACTGATTCTGCAAGTAAAGGCTGCCACACCGCATAGGACTACCAATTGTGAATGGAGTATATGCAGAAAAATTTGAAAATTGATGCAAGACTGTGCTGAAGCAAGGGAATTTTCAGTAAACAAGTGCTGAGGGTAAAATTGCCTACTAGAAAAAAAGGAATTGCTGAACGGTGTAAAAAGTATCCCAAAGTGTGAAGAGTGAATGTCATAATACCCAAAGTTGAGACTAAACTCAAGCAGAAAACCACATTATTTGGCTGAAGCAGAGAGATTGCACCTAGCAAGTAAATGGTGTAAAGCAAACAGAAGTTTTTACCTAGCAACTACACATCCAGCATACCTAATGAGAGATTACACCTAGCAAGTAAATGGTGTAAAGCAAATAGACGTTTTTACCTAGCAACTGCACATCTTGTATACCCGATGAGAGAAAATGCATGCACAGTACTGCTGATATCGTAAAACTTACCCAAGAAAGAAAAAGTCTACAGAGATGCCTGTGAGAGCTACGACCTCTACAAGCAAAATATGCCCACCTGTAGGACTACCACAATTGGGGGTTCTAGCAAATACAGTGGCAACATCTGCAATAGCGCCTCCTGAGGTCAGGAAGAAAATTACACCTGATAGCCTAAAAATGGAGGACAAGATGCAGCGTTCCTGTAATGAACCCTACCCCACGGAAGAGTGGCCCTTCCAGTCCAATAAAGAGGAAGACATCTCTTACGGGGAACCCAAACCGAGTCACAGCCACAAAACACCCCAAGAATGGTGGGGGTGCCTGAACTCGGCACGAACCGAAAAGACCGCTCCCTTTGACGAATATGATCAGCAGGAGAAAGAGCGGGAGCAGTGGATTACCGAATATTTCCGTCAGCTATTACAGTTGCAAGAAAAGCCGGGTGGATCCAGTGACGCTGCTAAAATTTCAAATGAAGATGGAGACCCCAGTATCCCTGAAGGGACGGTGTCATCCAAAACAAAAAGGCGAAAAAAGAAAAAGAAAAGCGGTTCTTCATGTACCGTGGAAGGAACAGACACGTCCGCAGATCCTGTGGAGAAAAAGGGGGACCGAGATGCCCTGCAGCCTAGAGAAAATGGAGAATTCGTCCCACGGATAACCGAATATCCAGAGGGCCCAAGGCAGAAGTCGTGTACCCCAAAGAAGTGTCTGTCCGGTGCCAACAGTGAGGAACCCTCAACCAGTCATCCCAGGGAAGTGGAGCCGGAACCAGTGAGTTACAATCCCTTGACCAGCCCTGAAGATGCCCTGAAAATTGCCAGGCGTGACTGTGATCTACTTCGAGAACATTTGAAACTTGAGAGAGAAGATAATGCTGAGTTACAGAAGACAGTGCTCGCAATGTACTCTGAATCTGGAACAGAATTGGACGATCTCAAGATTGAGCTAGATACTGCAAACGCTACTATTTCCGGCATGGATGAAAAGCAAAGCCAATCTGATAAAATGATGACTAAGCTGAAGCGGAAGTATGAGGAGGCACTAAAGCAGATGACAGTCTTTCAGCAAGAGGTTCACACTCTTCGCGTAGAGCTGAATGCCTCACAACAGGAGGTCAACAATGTCCGGACAGAGGTGGACGTATCTCAGAAAGAGGTTCAGACACTCCGCAGAGCACTGGATGCCTCACATCATGAGACCAACAGCTGCCGCACAGATCTGGAAGTTTCCAGAAAGGAATTACACAGTCTCACTGAGGAGCTGGACATTTCTAAAGAAACGATTGTCAGTCTTAATACAGATCTCCAAGTCTCCCAGAAGGCGCTTCAGACCCTCAACCTAGAGAAGGAAGTCTCACGCCAGGAGACTGTCATTCTCAAAGCAGATGTGCGTAAATGGAAGAAGGACTGCAAGGAGGCCCTGAATAGTACAGAGACTGAAAAAGGAGAAAATTTAAGATTACAAAGAAAAACCTTAAAACTCAAAGAAGAAAATTTTAATTTGACAAACGACGTCAAGGAAAAAAATGAAAAGCTGCACGAGCTTAAAGAAATAAATAGACTTTTGGAAGGTGAGAAGTTTGAAGCAGAGCACCGACTGCTGAACCAACTGCAAGGTCTGCGTACGCACCTCGAGAAGGCCGAGGAGAAGCAGCGAACTCTGCAAGAAGAAAATCTGCAGGCTGTTAAAGAAATTCAAGTGCTGCAGGAACGTCTGATTACCCAGTATGTCCCTGCAAAGCAGCATGAGAAACTGAAGGCTACCCTGAGCATCACCAAAGCAACGCTAAAGGCCAAGCTTAGAACCCAGGTGACGCGGCACAAAAGGGAGCACAAGAAGATCCAGAAACTGAAACAAGTAACTGTGGCCCAAGCAAAGAAGTTCATAGTGCTTCACAATGCAATAAAAATGTGGAAGCGAGCTCAGAGAAAGCAAAGCATGCAGATAAATTCGCTGAGAAGAGACTTGCAAGACGCACTCAAAAAACAGGGATCTCTCGCGGATGAGATTACAGTCCTACAAGGACAAGTATTGACCCTGACTAAGCGTCAGTATCCCACAGCCTCAAAAACCCATGAAGACAAGGGTACAGTGAGAGCTGGGAATACCGCTCATCTGAAAGACCAGGTTGCAAAATTTGAACCATCTAAACAAGCACTAGTAAAACCTTCAGCCACTCAACAGGCAACAAAAGAAGGTACACGTGCTGAATCAAAACCAGAAGAATCCTTAGCTGATGAAGCTTAAAAGATGGGACATTCTCTGGAAGTGAGTGTGGAATTGCAAATTAACCCCAAAGAGGCTGAACTAGCAACCCCATTGAGTGGGAAAAGGGCAGAGAGACGGCTTCAAGAGCGGAAAACTCAAAGGGCTGTTTTTAAATGCTCTGCAACTGCTGCCATACAGTATGCCTACAATAAGACGAGCACCCGACGAGAGGGAAATCTCATGACCACGCAAGTAGCAAAAAGACTATACTTAGAAAAAGTCCTCCTCGAGCGACTGAGGAGTGCTGATTTCAAGCACCTTCGGGAGGAGACACGAATAAACTGGAGAAAGGGCTCCAATCCCAGCAGGACTGAGGGTTCTCTTCCTCCATCCACTCTCATTCAAGTCACAGAGATATCTAGAATGAGAGTGGAAGGATGGGCTTTGGCCGTGGCAAGCCCGAGCTTCCCACAAACAGGGGAGGTATGTAACAGGGGAGTCTCCTTAGCTCACACCTGAGCTGAACTTGGAGACAAACAGTCTTGAGCCCTGCCAGAAGAAACAGCAGAGCTGCTTTCAAGACACAGGGGAAACTTCTAAACCTGAATGCTGACACACCCTGAGGAAAAGGGAGCTGAACCAGGGACAGAGAAGATTTTCCCTCCAAACCACAAGGAACAGATAAGACTTTCATTTATGAGACTTTCTATATCTGCTTATTTCATGCTATATGTTTGGGGCTGGGAGACATGCTTATCTAAGGGAGTTGTGAACTGCATAGTATTTCACTACAAATACTCCCAAGTGAATAGAAGCTTTGTTTACCCCTTGTTTGGATGGTTTCCTGATTTTAAGAAAAAGGCGCAATAAAAGGCTTATTTAATTTCACTATAATCAGTCTCCCTTGCATACCTCTGTGAGCGTCCGCCTACAAGCCCCTTGATAGAAATCTGTTTTTAAGATCAGCAGATCTATCAATAAAGGCTTGTTCAGTTGAACAGACTCTGCGTAGACGTAAAAATTGTGCCTTAGGTATTCCCTTAATTAATGCAATCGGATGTGCACTATTGGCCTGGAGAAAGGAATTGCGAGAATTAATCTTGCGATAGAGGTCAGTTTGAACATTACCATCCATATCGACCTAAAGACAGACATCTAGATAATTAATACGATGTCTGTTTGATTCAAATGTGAATTTTAGATTGTATATATTTTTGTTAAGGTAGTCAATAAACAAAACCAATTCCATATTGCTACCTTTCCAAATCAGAATCAAATAGTCGATGAAACGACGGTAAAATATAATGTTTGTTCGATATGGATTGTTGTCCCCAAAAATAAATAGTCTCCCACTAGCCCAGAAAGAGGTTAGCGTATGATGGGGCAAAAGAGGTGCCCATAGCCGTGCCCCGTGTTTGAAGGAAATAAGTGGTATCAAAAAGAAAATAGTTGTGATGTAGCAAAAATGAAATCGCCTCCATAATGAAGATAATTTGTGCTGGGGAAAGTGAAGATTTATCTAAAAAGAACTATGTGGCTTGAATCCCTTGTGCATGACTAATACTCGTGTATAATGATGTGACATCTAAAGTAACCCATGTATAATGTGCACACCAAGTGAAAGTGGAAAGAGTGCTAATTAAATCAGAAGAGTCCCTAAGATAAGAAGGGAGATTGTGGACAAGTGGCTGAAAAAGGAATCCACGTACCTAGATAAACCATCTCCCAAAGATCCAATACTAGAAATGATAGGTCTACCTGGGGGACTAGTAAGGGATTTGTGGATCTTTGGGAGATGGTGAAAAATAGGTACAATGGGGTGTGAAACATTGAGAAAGGAGAACTCATTATCGTTTAAAACCCGCAATTCCTTACCCAGGTCAATAAGAGTCAAATATTCCACAAGAAAATGTTTGGTCGGATTAGATCCAAGTTTCTGATAGGAACTCTGATCACCCAATTGACGTAAGGCTTCTAAGATGTAATTATCAACATGTTGTACGACTATGGCACCGCCTTTATCGGCTTTTTTAATAATTAAGTCTTTGTTCCTTTTCAGATTCTCTAATTCAATCAGTTCTTCCTTAGATAAGTTATTAAAACCAATAGAAGAACAGGTGAAACCCCTTGCCAGGAGCTGTAGATCCCTCTCTACTAACCTTTCAAAACTTTGAAGGTAGGGTCCCTTATTAAAGGTGGGGTAGAATATGGATTTATTCTTAAAAGATGAATGTTGTGTACCCACCAAAAATAGAGATGAATCTACATCACCAAGGTCATCAGAGGTCTGTGTCACCTGTTCTTGTAACAGGTCCTCAAGATCCTGTACAGCTGCTTGCTCTGAAAAGGAAGAAAGACTCATAGACGGGTTAACATCACACACAGAATTATCTCGAAAAGCATTGGCATCAGTTAAAGGTAAATCATCAGACTTGTTACAGAAAAACTTTTTGAGAGATAATTTCCTCATAAACCGTTGTAAGTCTATGGTAGTCTCAAACAATTCAAAGTTATCACTAGGGACAAAATTCAATCCTCTATTGAGGAGTGTTATGGCAACTTCAGACAACGAAATGCCAGAGATATTTATAACAATATTTTTATCAGGATCTAATGGGTCTTTTTCCTTTTGGAAGGGGTGCCGTTTCTTCTTCGATCGTCTAGTCCTCGTTCCCCTCGCCGTTCCGCCGATAAAGGCGGATGTCAGAGCATTTTTGCTGTCCACGGCCACAAGCTCCGAAACGCTCTGACTAGTAGGACTCCCTTGCCTCTCGAATCAGCCGACGTCGCTGGCTAGCTGACATCACACGTACCCGACGTACGTTTCACCAATAGGCTTCATCGGGGGCCCCAGCTCTGACATTCGCTATATTATACCCTTATGTACCTAGAAGGTATAAACCACAGTGCTAATTTATATTCAAGCTTTGAAACAGCTATATACAGCTGGATACTGGATAAAATACCTCAGATCAAGTATCTGTCTGATGTGTAATTTCCAGCATCATCTAACTAAGCATATAATCATTTTATGCTTAGTGGTGGAGGGGTGACTATACCCACCCACTTATAGAGTTTAGGCTTTATTAATAGACCTATAGCGAATATACTCTATTAGCTTGCTGTTTATAAGACACACTGCAGAGGTATTGCAACATGGCCATTACCTGGCATCCGGTTGCACCCTAGAGTTATCTGTGAGAGGTATACTATATAAGAAGATCCACCAATCAAGTGATTTATTAGCAATACAGGGATCATTTTCCCCTTAAAGGACAATTGCAGTACAAACAAACACAACAACAGTTTTGTGGTTAGATTCTTTATATATAATAATCTTCCAAGTGTTTAATTACTCCCCAGTTACCATTGCAAATCACTCTCCGCATCATTTTATTACATGTTCACTTGTTTGTTTTGTTTGTCCACAATCCCTTACACATTATTTTAACTTATTTCAATAAAATAGAGTTTTATATTTAGGTGTCTTCTGTGCCACAATTAAAGGGGATACTTCTCCATCTCTTTCATTCGTGTCTTAAGGTGTGTCTTAAAGGTGTATAGAGAGGGTGCTAGTTGGGTATTGAGGGGAAGGGCATTCCAGAGGTGCAGAGCAGTCGGTGAGAAAGGTTTAAGGCAGGAGAGGGCTTTAGATACAAAGGAGGTAGAGAGAAGACATCCTTGAGAAGAACGCAAGAGTCGGGATGGTGCATAGCGAGAAACTAGGGCTGAGATGTAAGGAGGGGCAGAAGAGTGTAAAGCTTTAAAAGTGAGGAGGAGAGTTGAGCGTGAGATGCGGGATTTGATCGGAAACCAGGAGAGTGATTTGAGCAGGGGAGACGCTGAGACAGATTTAGGAAGGAGTAGAGTGATTCTGGCAGCAGCGTTTAGGATAGATTGTAGGGGAGACAGGTGAGAGGCAGGAAGGCCGGACAACAGGAGGTTACAGTAATCAAGACGGGAGAGAATGAGGGCCTGAGTCAAGAGTGTTAGCAGTTGAGCAACAGAGGAAAGGGCATATCTTTGTGATATTGCGGAGGAAAAAGCAAGAATAGAAACGTTCTAAATGTGAGAGAGGAGTCGAGGGTGACCCCTAGGCAGCGTGCTTGGGCTACTGGATGAATGATCGTACTTCCAACAGTAATGTGGAATGAGGTAGTAGGGCCAGGTTTGGGAGGAAGTATGTGGAACTCTGTTTTTGCCATGTTAAGTTTAAGGCGGCGGAGTGCCATCCAGGATGATATAGCGGTGAGACATTCAGAAACTTTGGTTTGATATATATATATATATATATATATATATCAAACCAAAGTTTCTGAATGTCTCACCGCTATATCATCCAGGATGGCACTCCGCCGCCTTAAACTATAGAGATAGATAGCAAATGGAAATATTACTGTATGTTCATTTGCATGTCTTAGCAGGTCTGCAACCCTGTCTTTCACCATTATCGCCCAGCACACAGCACTTCCACTGCAGCAAGGGATTCTGGGAAATGACATGCAAATGAGGACACAGTGCCACCTTTTGTCTCAAGCTCATATTACACGAGCAACCCTTAAGCCAATGCATGCTGCTTTAAACACAGCTTTTAAGCATAGGCTGGGGTGAGATGCAAAGCCAGTAAACCCACTCACAGACATGTTTCAACCTTGATGGGTATCATCAGTTGGTTGTGCTGGTTTGAGACTAAGAGTAAGTATTCACCACACATTATTAAGGTTATGGTGGGTAAAAAAAGTGACAAAAACCCTCCACAGTAAAGCATAAAGCAAATGAAAATATTACTGTATATTCATTTGCATGTCTTAGACAGGTCTGCAACCCTGTCTTTCACCATTATCGCCCAGCATACAGCGCTTCCACTGCAGCAAGGGATTCTGGGAAATGGTTAAAGACAGGGTTGCAGACCTGTCTAAGACATGCAAATGAGCATACAGTAATATTTCCATTTGCTATATGCTTTATTGTGGAGGGTTTTTGTCACTTTTTTTACTCACCATAACCTTAATAATGTGTGATATATATCATCATGGTATCAGTACTGCATGTTTATACACAAGGGTATTCCAAATCAAGCTATATCCTTATCACTAGTAAGCACTTTGAGGTGATCACGAAATCAATCAAGTCACAGTAATATATTTTAAGTTGCTGTTTTATTGTGGGGGGGAGGAGAGAGTCCTATATTTTCACGAGATTCACCTGAGCAGTCACCCGGAGCCCCAACGCCAAAGAGGACTTTTTTCCACAAGGTCGCTTTGGATTGTGCTTACAGTAACAAGACGTTATTTGTAGCTGTGGATCATTTAAAGAAAACCCCCATTACTATTAATTCAAGCACCAACTATAATTAGAAGCAATATATAACTATATGTGCAAAGGCGGAAGTCACTGGATATATATTCATCACAGTAATGCTGTTTGATATTATATACTGCTCTTTGTTTTTTCTTTCTATAGCATGTTGTGCACTTTCATCTGAGGACTAGCGCCAAGGAGAACTATTATTTTCAACAACTATTAATCCATGACCTGAATTTAAACCAACATAGATCCTTGGGGGGGAAAAGCTAGTACAGTATCTGCAGCACCTAAACTTTACGCAGCCATTGTGAATCCACCTACATAGAGATGTCATTAATTTGTCACTTTTTTTTTTTTTTAAACAAATATATTTTTTTTATTGAGTTTTATAGGGGGGTGATGAGGGAGACAGAAAAGAAGGGAAAGAGATTTCACAATCATAATACAGAAAACGATTGATACAGTGCACATTATCATAAATTAGATAAAAAATCATAAGTGAAAGGAGAATATGAGAGAGCGAAAAGAAGAGACATCTCCTTAGTTATTCACTTTTATGTCTATTTGTGTTATTTGTTTGTGATCCGAGTTAGAACTCTGACAAATGCAAGATAACACAATAACAAGTGCCTATCTATTCTGCATAGAGTTTGTACCACCTGTTAAATAGAACATATATACATACATACATGGTGCATTATTACTATATAAACCACTGCAGATCAGATGTGCAAGAAATATTAGGGGCTTGCATGAATTAATCATTGGCATTCATACTGCTGCCCTGAGCCTTTTACTGCAGAAGGGCATGCAATGCTTTGATGGAAATGCATTGAATGGCCCTTTGACAACAAAGAACTTAAGAGAAGAGTTGGTGACTTTACCAATACCAATATTTCCCATACGTTTTGTACACGTTAGACCTGCATTGGTTTTGTAACTCAATATCTATTGTTCATCAGCAGAATCCTCCCGTTAATTTTTTGTTTAATGCCAGACCCTTTTAATGTTTACCTGAACGCTATTTTCTTTTACAGTACCAGGAAGAAGTTTTATTCAATTTGAAAAGAGGTTATAGTAATTTTACATGCATTTATAACATTCATCTCTGCTCCACTTACTTGGTTTGGCTGATCTCCTACTTTTGCGAACCCTTTGTTAAATTGTCTGTACAGAAATAGCATTCCTAAATTGTTACTGCTGAGTATTGTTTCTAAATGTCAAGCCCGAAGGGGATCAGAACCCACAACCTTTGCCATTGAGGGTAGCAGTTCTAACAGTGAGCAACAGCATACAACATTTGCGCTCTACTACTCACTGTTTACACCTGTTGACAATAATCCTGGTGGACACTTCCCCTGGCTTCCTTTATAAACGGTCTACGTCCACTTCCTGGTTGCCAGATCAATGTGCTTGCCATGGTATCCAGCCTTGCTACCGGAGTATATTCTTTCTGTCTGACTTGCACGTTGCCTGACCCCGGCCTGCCTATGTTTCTTTCTGCCTGCCCTGACTCCGGCTTTTTATACCCTTGTCCTGCCTGCTTGATCAGCGCTTCTGCATCTTCCATTGTACTGCGCTCATTTGTCTATTCTGCCATTCGCCGACCCTGTGGCTTACAGGCCATCTCTACAACCACGCTCCATCCAGTTCCACTTTCTCCAGCCATCGGAACCCTCTCCCTGCCGTGGAGCCCACCTTCATTGGTACCTTACACTAAACTCAAGAAGATGATTGAAAGAACAAAGAAGGGAGTGATAAACAAGCGTTGGACAGATTTGACCAAACAGGAAATAGGCTTCTGGATTTTATATTGCGATTATTATTTTTTCGCAACATGTACATAGAATTATTTTTAAAAGCTTGTCCTGGATATGTTTGTAAACTATTATTGCTCTTATCGCTCCTTTTAAAGATGCAGACCAAGCAATATCCTACATGTGTTTTGTTTTGTTTTAACTCAATTATGTACTATGAGCAAATACATTCTTTTTTAAAACAACTCCTGAATTATATGTTTAATGTATTATAATGTAACAAGCATTTTTGTTTCTATAGCAACCATTTCAAAAGTCACATCCCCTTCCTCTTCTGAAAAAGACTCCGGCACACCCCTTTTTGTGCCCTGCCCTCTCTCTAGCAGTGCACCAATTTTATCTAGTGACTGCCTGGTCACATGATCTTCCCCACAGAACTTTGCATCTTTTGTCCTCTTCTGCTACACTGACAGCCATTTAGTGATCCCCGAGCCGAATCTTCGCCGATCGATCGGCAGTTTAGCTATTTACTTATCATTGTGTGGATTGTATTAATGCACATATTAAAGGGACATTTAAAAAAAAAAATTTAACGGCAGCTTTGACTGCTGCTTTAAACAGTCCAATTTTCCATATAGAGTCACGGATTAGGAGCATTCATTACATTGATAACCACCCTAGAGTTTCTTAAATCAAATTAAAAGAAATAACTATCTTTGTACTTCAACTTTAGAATGATTTCAAATTAACATAGACACTGACAGCAGATCAGAACTGCTTTGCCCACCTAGCCTTTACATTTTCCTATCAGAGTTGTAATGAGTCATGTCACTGGATTCAATCTATATCTATACAAATACTCTCAATGAAGTAGGATGGGGAAGAATCTAGAGGCAAAATACTTTTGCCCAACATGAGGCTTGAACCCACAGCCCTGAGATTAAGGGTTGTGCCCAAAGATTTGTAAACGTGCTTACCATATTGGCTTCTACCAGCTCTGGGAGGCTGCTCCACTAATGCACCACCCTTCCCAGGAAGTACTTCCTCACATTACCAATGAGCCCCCCACCCTCCCGTTTCAAAGCATAACCTTGTTCTAGAACTTTGCTCTGAAACCAGCTTCCATCCTGTACCTTGTTTTACACCCTTCATACAGTATTCATGATTGTTTCTATCACATCCCCACTCTCCCTTCTCTTCTGCAAGCTGTACATGTTGAGGTTCTTTAGTCTGGTTTATTACATTTTATGATGGAGACCAAATACCATTTTTGTAGCTCTTTGCACAACCTTTTAATTGTGTTTGTCCTCCTGTAGTTATGGACCAGAACTAAACATACTGGTTTAGATGAGGTCTCTCCAATTATCTATAAAACGTCACCACTACCTCTCTTCCTGCTAATACATTTTCCTATGCAAACCAGCATACTCATGTCTTTCCCCATTGCTTTGTTTACTTTTATGTCAGCTGGGGAAAAAAATGACTCCCTGGTCCATTTCCTCTGTAGTAGTTGACATACAGTAGTGCCATTATTCTGTATTCCTCCTTTGAATTTATGTTGGGCTGTGTGCATGGTTTTGAATGTCTTGGCATTAAATTATAGTTGGTTTACTCTTGACAATCCCTTTTAATCCATCTAAATTATTAATCTGTTTTATGTCACTGCATAGTGTAATCTGCAAAAGGACATCATTTATTTTCCAGACTATCTATTATGTCAACAAAACACACAAAAGCCCAGCAAGCTCTTTTTGGGAACCCCTGAGCCCCCACAAAATATATATGTATATAAGTGTCAAAAAGGAGAGCTATTGAACGTGCCATATGTATACCAGATCCAATGGTGGTCTTTCTCCCACCTAATAGAGGTAAATGAGAATTTTAATCCTAATAGAGATATATTAGTATTTTATCTGGTAGTGTTAGGACTTGTCGTGGCTCGCAAGCTTACAACGCTTTGGCCAAAGGGTTAAACTAAATGACCCTTTTTCAAGAGAATATATAAGTATTTTACTGTGTATTTTTGTCATGTTGGATGTAGCATTGGGCTTCTCTGTCGTATGTTGTATACATTATGTCAACCAGTTTTCATATAGTGAGATCCCTGCTCCGCAATAGATTGTAAAGGGCAAGGTGGTGCAAGAGGGATAGAACAATATAAACCCCAAAAGGAGAAAATTGATCCCTGAAGCTGCACTCAAACCCCTACATATTTAAAACATCCTTTAATTAAACTGACGCTCTTCAGTGTGTGGCACAGAGCTCAGTAACTTCGGAACAACCGGGTTGTGTTACCTTGATGTTACACAACCACCCATGTGTCTACTATTCCAGCATAACAGTCAATCATTGCTTTCATCTGACCTGTCTCACTCTCACTCTCTCCCAGTCTGTAAGGGTTCCCGTTCTGGGGTTTTCTGAAACTTGCCCTTACGTAGTCGTTACAGCCATCTCTGATCCTGGCGGACCTCTTCCTGGACTTGGTAATTGGCTGCACCTGTTCAGGGCTTTAAATAGCAGTCAGTGACTCCCAGCCCTGGCCAAGGCATAGTATGCTATGCCATATATTCCTGGCCCCCTTGAGTCCCCGTCCTCGTGGATTCCCTGGTGCTGACCCCTGCCTCTGACCCTGACCACCGCTCCTGTGCCGTCTGCCTTGACTCCAGCCTGTATCCTGACTTTGCATCTTTGCTACCTGCCTTGACCTCAGCCTGGATCCCAACTACGACTACTCTAACAGGATTCTGTCCCCTGGCTCTGGTCGGTGATCATATACCCCTACCTCAGCTCTGCAGGTCTACTTCTTATCGGAGACGAGAATCATTATACTGTCATGTCCTTTAAGTCTTCTGGGTTTCAAAAAACGGTTGGAAAATAGATGTGTGGGGGCAAGAAGCCAGTCCATCCCCTCTCTTCCAGACCCGACCATGAACCTCAACTTTTAAAGAGATTTAAACTTGGAAGTCAGGCTAGTACTGAAAGAGCAGATTGAGCATGAAATGATCTATTCTAGGGAAAAGCCACCACTGCTAGCTCTTACTGCTGCCACCAAGTCATCCGAAAAAGACTGACCCTTATTCTTAGCACTTTCATTATCAACATTGTTGAATGCTGAAAAAGCTTTAGTACAAGATTTTGAAGATCTATTGAGAGGCATATGAAGATGGAGAGTCCGTTACATACATCACTGAGGGGCAGGGGTATGCGTGTACTTCATGCTAATTCATTTATTCAACTACCACTTGTGAATGAGGATAATGATGTCTGTGAAGATGTGAGAGACTGATTTAAAATGGGAAAGTGATGGGGATAATGCTTTAGAGTAGGGGTGCGCAAACTGGGGGCCCGAGATTCTCTGGAGGGGGTGCAGTGCTTACAAAGGACCTGTGCTCTTCCCCACAACATTTAGATTGAATGCGATGTCAACTCGATGCCGGAGAAAAGGTAAGAGGGGTGGGGGGGGAGAGCAGACGGGGAGCAAAGAAAAAAGTTTGTGCACCGCTACTTTAGAGGGAAGTGGAGATCTACTATAATCTTTGTGGAAAAATTGTGAAAATGAATCGACAAGTAAAGAAATAGCTGCAAGCAATACGCCTACATATTCAATATTTAAACATAACAAAACCCCACATACATTAATTAGACACTCCTCATCAACATCCTTTGTTACACCATCTGTCCCTTCTACAGCATATGTCATCATCAGTGGTGCATGGGACATATGATTATGATATACCTAGTAGGGAAGCAGTGGGGGGAAGGGAGAGAGGGAAACATGGACCCCTGCTCAGCTAGTTCCATATAGGACAATAGTGTGATGTGGGTACGGTGCTACTGCTGGGATAATGTGACTAGCAATATACCCAGGAAAAAGAAACCCAGCTAATAGAGCACTCCAGTACCAGTAAGTGGGTATGAGTTAATTAAAACTACATTTTAATATAAATAGAGTTAAAATAAAGGTAGTGTGGAAATAAACAACGAACTTAACCAAATAATAAAGAATAAAATGTTGCCAGGGTCTTAAAAATGTCCGTAGAATTGACACTTGTAGCACTCGGGGGTTAAATTCCTCTATATGAGGGCCGTTTCGTTTGTGAACATTTTACTAGTGAGAGTGTCTGAAATGTTCAAACCTGGTCCAAAAATAATACATTCTTGATTCAACTTGGAATCTAACCGAAGACCCTCTCATAACTAATAGTTACCTTATTATAAATATAACACCCCTAAGCAGACAGCTGGAAGCCACTTAATTAGATTTAGGGTTATTGAGATGAAGGGGCATTAGGTGCAGTGTCTGCAAACGAGCTTCACATGGCATAAAGAAAAATTCACAAATCTGACTAAAACTGTCTGATGTTTAGAGTTGAAGTCAGCTTGTTAGTGGAGTAGTCAAATGTGAGCTTCAGTAGCAGCCAAAAGCTAATACGTAGCAATGGCCATACTATACAATACCCCATGTGCTCTGAAATAGAGTTCTAAAACTAATCAGGCCCTTCGGGCAACCAACTCATGATTTAAAAGAAGTTTGTCTCCAGCTTGTATGACCAGAGGCATAGTAGGATGTGCCAGGGCTAGTTATATATTGTGGTGTTACGAACCACTAACCTCAATAATTGTAACATTATGTTTAATGGCATCAGAGGTTCTTTGTGGTCTGAGTAGTTTAAATCATGAGTTGGTTGCCTGGAGAGCCTGATTAGTTTTAGATCTCTAGTTCAGAGCACAAGGGGTATTGTATAGTATGGCCATTGCTACATATTAGCTTTTTGCTACGTGACGTAACATTACCTCGTGGCGTTATTTGACGCCACATTAAAGGTAAGGGGGGCGCGACCCTGGGGGAGAGCAGGCGAGGGGGCGCAGGGCAGGAACTTTGCACACCCTTGTCCTAGGTGACTGTTCCATCTATAATGCATGTGTAGGCGGAAAGGCCCAAGGACCCACTCTCTTTATTTTTGGCCTTTGAAAAAAAATCCTACTACGAATACACTATAATGTAAACAGCCTTAGTCAACTGAGACAAATTTAGCATTCAAATCAAAGATTAACTTGTGACTTGTAAGTAGCTTAAAACATGAAGAAAACAAAGAGAGTACTGAGAGATTTCTGATTTGTACATATCTGACCTTCAATATGGTGCACAGAGTTTTCCTTAATGACATCAATTCAATATATGGATCATGCATATACAATTATAAGGGAAAAAAGGAAACAGACTACTTGTCTAAAACCAAAAGGCTTGCATTGCATATAAGCTAAGATAGCACAAAATATGGCCTAAAAAAAAGTTGGTCCCCGCCTTTGCCAACACACTCCTCACTAGGCTAACTAGAAAAAGCCACCAATGTAACCCTTACCCTCTCCAGCAACGACTGTCGCACCTGACCCAGTCAGGATTTCAGCAGTCACATCACTTCCAGAAGTACTCCCAAGGGCTGTCCTACCCATTCCTCCTTCCTGTAGCTCTTCCTCCTTAACCTCCACATCAACAAACCCCGCCTGATGATTCCTGAGCCACAGCTAGAGTAGAGAGAGCAGCAATAGAGGTCTACCCTATTCTCATAGTATTCAAAATTAAGTAGGGGAAAGAATGGTTTTATGTCAGAAAAAATTGCAAATACAGCCGCGGCCCCTTTTATTCTCCAACATCTCCGAATTTTTCCGGGATTTTTTCCCGAATGCCACGCACTTCACCGCACTTCACCACGTTCATGCCGCATTCTGACCGCATTTATACCGCATTCATGTTGCATTCACACCTGCGGTTGATGTGTTTATTGATAATGGTTTGGATTTAATTGGTTGCAATTCTTCACGTATCCGCCAGATGGCAGATATTCATGAATTGTAATGCGCATGCGCTTCAGTAATGTGTTGACTTGCAGGTGTTTCAAAAAATACCACAGTGGTCCATTATAAATTGGCCTTGGGACTGAAGGAAAAAGTTACAATAATGGATCAATTTAGGCTTTTCATATTAAAAAAAGACAAGCACAGTTTCTGTTTCAGTTTCTGGTCTGGTTATTGTCCTGAGAGTCCCGCCATGAGTACACAACTGCAGTCCGTGTTCCAAAAACCTGACAGAACGTACGCTTATTTAATATGGGCCGCGATTAATGCAACAGATGATAAGATGGCAACAGTTGTTCAAATTTATCAGTATTTTATCGAAAACTATGACTTTTACAAATTTTCGCCAGATGCTCATGTGTGGAAGCGTGCAAAAAGGAAACAGTTATGTAGCGATCCATATTTTTTTCGTATTGATCCCGATTTTATTGGAGGGTATTGGTGTGTATCACCGGGTTTTTCCCGTATCTAAGATCATGGAGACGGCAAAAGGTTGTGTTAAAACCAACTAAGAAACGTCAGTCGCTGGCAAGCAATGCAACAGCGACAGCGCCAGCTTCCAATAACGGTCCGACTATCAGTGAAAACCTGGTGACCTGCAACCCTTGCTGTCTGTCCCCGCCCAGATACCTGCAGCCTGAGCCGGATTTCGCGTACAGTTTCGAGCAAGCTTGCATGTACCTAAGCGATTTCCAGTCTCATCAGCTGACTACAGGTGTAGTAGTCCCGCTGTCACCTGTCAACGACGTGTATGATCAAGAATACGGGACTGGCAGTGGCTCGGCGCCAGCTGATTGGGAAAGTCTATGGTGAGTAACGTTGCCATATTTTATTCTGTTTTTTTTTTATTTTGAAAATGCGAATCAGTGCGATTCAAAAGTCAAGCGATTCTCCTGTAAGCAATATAATTGGCTGAGCGGCTTCTACAGTAGATAGTGCACAATTGGTGAAAAGCTAGGCGCATGCGCATTGGAACCTTCTTGAAACGCATACTGTATGCGTGTCATCACATCGACGGTAGGCGCATGCGCATGTGAAGAGGAGACGCCCCCCGAGAAAATTATTGGTGGGACTGACTGTGGGAACTGACTGACTGACCATTGCAGTAAAACTTTTACTTTTTTTTTCTTCCTCAGAAAAGAAAACTTTGTCATCTCATGCGGAAAACGGCAAATGGAGGGATTTCGATGGATAATATCGCTTTGTGTTACAATGCCTGTACATTGCTGAATCTGAGTAAAAAAAAACATGTAACGGAGTCTACAGTTTAGTGGCCGTTGTTATTGATTAGGATAGAATACCTGAAACAGTATGCTGATGTTTTCAGACCGTATACAATACTTTTTTCTATATACTGTATAATAAACCCGAAAAAATAAAAAGTATGCATTTATTCTACATGTATTATGTTAGTATGGTTTACAGTCAGCACAACAGTATGGTGTTATTAAAAAAAATTCTTTATTCAGAAAATTACAAAAACGCAACATCTCTTTTATTAAAGTACAGAAAGTCAAAACATTTACAGTAGGATGGTGTACAGAACAGTCAGTCAGGCCTGCACAACTCCAGTCCTCGAGGGCCGCAAACAGGCCCAGTTTTCAGGATAACCTTGAAAAACGGGCCTGTTTGCGGCCCTCGGGGACTGGAATTGTGCAGGTCCTGTGTACAGTAAGTAAAAACATTTCTTTATTAATACAAGTTAAAACACGCAACATCTCCTTTATTAAAGTACAGCAAAACATTTACAAAAACATTTACAAAAAATAAACAGTTGAACAGTCACGCAAATGCGATACCCACCAGATTATCCTTCCAGGGCCAATGCGTGTATGGCGCAAAATGCCATTAATGGAGTCTCGAACGATTTTCATTAAAGGATCTGTTATTGAAAAATAGCGCCGCAATTCCTCCACAATAGTCCTTCTTAAATTTTCAGGAAGCGCCCTTTTTTCACGTAGTTCACTTTGTAGACCCACCCGCAGTACACCAAGTAGGACACGTGGTGCTTAAAAATTAACATGGCATACTTCTGGGGTAAACCAGCACTCATAACCCTATACTTCTCCCTAAGTGCCGGTGTCAGCTCGCGCAGGATGATGTCGGGCACCGTATCGATGCAAGCGTATGTAGGTTGGGTTCTGGGAGCGGGTGTTCTTCTGTGAGCGGGTGTACTTGTGGTGGCGGGCGAGGGTAGGTTGTCTGGAAGGAAGCTTTCCTCCTGTCTTGGTCGCCGTGTTGTCTCCTGGCGTGGTCTTGACGGGGTTGTCATGTTATCCTCCTCGTCAACGGCATACATGTACACAAATTCTTCTGGTGGAGGGGGTGCGCTTGGTGTTGGAAGGCGGTCGAAGGTCCCATTCATCACATCCATGCCACCCTCCTGCTCCGGCGTCAGGGATACAGGGGCATGAACACCGAGCAAATTATGTATCTCCGCTATGTCAGTCTCTATCTTCTCCATCCATTGATCCATCTTCTGCATCCGTTGATCCATATTTAGCATGGTCTCCAGAAGCAGATCTATTTTTACCAGCATAGTAGAGTTCCCGGGGATATCCACACTTAACCCATTCAGCATGCGGTCTAATGAGCTGGATCTTGTGCATGGGGTGCTGTGGACATCTGGGTGGATGGGTGCTACGGAGGATGAGGTGGGGGTTCCATGGAGAGAAGCGACAGCGTCGTCGAAGAAGGATGAATGAGGTGACCTGTGGATTTCCGGGAGAGGAGAAGCGGCAGCATCGTCGAAGAGGGATGGAGAAAGTGACCTGTGGATTTCCAGGCGAGAAGCGGCAGAGTTGTCTAAGCGTAATGGAGAAAGTGACCCGTGGATTTCAGGGGCACCAGCGGCAGCGTCGTCGAAGAGCAGTGGCGAAGATGGCCTGTGGGTTTCCGGGAGAGCGGCGGCAGTGTCGTGGACGAGTAGTGGAGAAGATGGGCTGTAGATTTCCGGGAGAGCGGCGGCAGAGTCATCGAAGCATAAACGAGGAAGTGGCCTGCGGGTTCGATGGGTTGGCTGCCATTTGTTTTGCGTTGTGTGTACATCACCGAATTTCTTCTTGACATAATAAGGCTTACGTGTTTTAAAACCCTTAGCCTTTGGGGTCAGCAGAAGGTTTTCTTTATTTGCCTTAGCCTGTTGCTTTGGCCTTGGCTTGGAAATGGCTGCCGCCGCCTTTCGCTTTTTCTGCATGACAGGCACGGCAGAGGCGAGTGGGTTCCTGCGTCCATAGAATCGGGGTTGATCCATGGAAGCAGATGGCACAATGCAGTATCTGGACAAGGGCAAGTTCAGATAAAGATCATCGAGTGGTGGGCTATGCAAAGTGTGTAACCTTTTATGCATGGCGACGAGGTACAGGTGTTGAAAGTGGGCGTACTCGAATGTGAGTCATTAACGTATAAATACACCATCCATTTTGTGGATTCCCTGCACATTGAATACACATTGACTAAACATCGAATATACATTCTTGTGTTTGTATTTCTTTCTACTCGCAGCAATGCCTGTTAAAAAGATTTCAAAGGATCTCAGCATGAGAATTAAGGAGATGTACACGAGCGGACAACGAATTACAGATATTCAACGCTGGTTAGCTGCTTCTGGCCTCGTTGTGCCATCAACCACCGTGTGCTATTATGCACACGGAAAAAACAGATAACGCACGAGGACACCAACGGTAACTAACGCGTAAGTATATTTATATAACTATATAATACAGTATATCTATTATTGTTTATATTGCTGCATATTAATAGAACTATATATTGTGTAGATCTATCTAATTTTATAGTTATTTTGGTATATTTATATAACAACAGTATATCTATTGTGTATATTGCTGCATATTAATAGAACTATATATTGTGTAGAACTATCTCATTGTATACTATTTTTACTGCAGATGATGTGCTGTGCTTGTGGCCTACTGCACTGTAACTTACCAGATTGTTGTTTTTCTGTACATTGTAGGGAGACAACTCTTCTGGTCGACAAAATAAGTGAAGAGAATGATGAGAAGAGTGCATTAAGGGTCAAATACACTCTGCAGCAATATCACAATCTCACTGTATCCGAGACCAGCATAAAGATGAGACGCAGAATTGGATGGAAATATGGACGTGTGAGGTTAGTACTGGACAGTACAGGAGGTAAAAGTGTTGTTTAAGAAACTGTACTGTACCTCTAAAATTATTTATTCCTTGTCATTACAGAGCGTACCCTATGATAAGGGACGTTAACAAAATCAAGAGAGTGGTCCAGGCCCAGGCATGGATCGACAGTGGAGAATCTTTCCAGGATTGCATCTTCACTGACGAGTCTACTGTTTCACTGGAGAGATTTGCCACCTTTGCATTCCACAAAAAAGGTCGCATATCTATGAAGCCGCGTCCAAAACACCCAGTGAAGATGCATGTGTGGGGTGCCATCTCTGAGCGTGGACCAGGATGCATCGTCATCTTTGAAGGTACAGTAAAATGTATGTCACACACTTTTGCCTTACGCACTGTACTGTACTAGTGTGCAGTTTTTTGAGCACTTTTCTTTTCTTGTTATAGGAATCATGAATAAAGCTTTCTTCCAAGAGAAAATTGTGCCTTCCCGGATGGTCACCGTTTCTACCAGGACAACGATCCGAAGCACACCGTGTCAACAGCGCATATCCTTGAGCGCGGTATCAACTGGTGAAGACGCAAGCGGAGTAAGTGCGGTAACCGTGTCTCATTTTTTCCCCACTGTTTTTACTGTGTACTGTATCTCTTTAACTAATTGTCCTTTTTTTCCCCCTCCAATGACAGATCGCCAGACTTCAATCCTATCGAAATGGTCTAGAATCAGCTGAAGGACCATATCCGAAAAGTCGTGAAACCCTCCAAAAAGGATGAGTTGGCGCAAGGCATACTGAGTTTTTGGAACGATGTACTCACCGTGGAACGATGCAATAAATATATTGACCATATTGCGACTGTGTTGCCCATTGTGATCGCGCATAATGGGCAAGCATGAGGAAGGTAGTATGGTATAGTACTGTACTGTAGTATTGTAAGTACAGTATGATACAGGTAAGTATGGCACATATTTTTTCTTTCCTAGTAGTCAGAGTATACAGTAGTTCCAGTATTGACTAGTTTGACAGTACTAACTGCATACTGTAGTCCAATATGGAGTAATACAGTACACAATGCCATAATACAGTATGCACCTAACTGCTCAATTTTTTTCTTTCCAGGGAGAGCAGCACCAGCCATCTGGTTACAAAGTATTTAACAGTAGTCACAGTATACAGTAGTTCCAGTATAGACTAGTTTGACAGTACTATACAGCACACAATGCCATAATACAGTATGCACATAACTGCACTCATTTTTTGTTTTCTTGTCTTTTCAGAAAAAAAGGATGGACTGGGGGAGAGGGGGGGTATCATGTAAAGTCTGTGAACTGTTTTTACAGTTAAGTGTACAGTATCTTAACTGCAGTCATGATGTACACAAAACCTCTCCTCTCTCAATGAACTACTGTACTGTACACAGAATGAGGAAAAAGATAAAGACGGAAAAAATTATATTACTATATATATATTATTATATATTATATATTATTAATTAATATTATCTATGTGCATTATTCATGATTATCCACCGGCCCTCAATTTCCATCTGACAGAAGAACTTAATAAAGACTGCATTTTGTATTATTCATGATTATTTTTATATTTGTTTTTTTTGTTCCTGATAAAATAAAATAAATATTTATTTACATTCATGATAATCATAATCATTGACAACTTCCCCCCCCCCCACCTACACCAAAGAAAAAGAAAGAATGACAAAAAGTGGTAATTTACTGCATCAACAACATAAATCAGATAATGGGTTTTTTAACTCTCAATTTCACAGTGCTGTGCAAATCAGATTTACATATCAAATTCGAGAAGGGATTTTCAAAAGCGTTACCGTAAACAAAGCTTCAAAGGGTTGGGGGGGTGGATGGGTGAGTCATGCGCAGTAATCATCAGCTAGCTCCCTTCCCAAAGAGGATTACAGAGAGGTGACTCTAAAACAACAATAGGAAAATTAGGCACGCAGGCGCGGAGAGGTGATACTCGTCTAGGGACGGATTAAAAACACAATGGCAAGCTTCAGAAACTGAATGACTCTGTAGAGGTGTCTGTCGATAAGAGTTTCAAATCCTTGAGCAAGCCTTGTGTGTGTGCGTGGGGGAGGGGGGTACAGGGTACAGCTGCATGAAGGATTAGCTGTACTGCCGTTCAAAGAAATGGCATATTTTCAAAAGGCAGGTCATAATAATAATTTGATCCCTACACCCCCAAATACAGTACATAAAAAGCACACAAATCAACCATGTGCAGTCAAACGCACAGTGTCGCAGTCAAAAGCTACAGCACAGATTGAATATCGTAATATCAAGATGGTTTAGGCAGGCTTGTTGAGAAAATAAAAATAAAAAATGAGGAAAAAAACATTTTTTTTTTTTGGTCACTAACTCTTGAACTTCACAAGCAAGCAATGGTGAATTTACAGACGCATGCTTGTGGAGAAAATAAAAATAAAAAATCACTCTTGAACTTCGCAAGCAAGCAGGAATGTGATTGAAACCAGAAAGACACACATTCAAAGGAATGGTGTGGGAAAGGTGTACTGCACTGTAGAGAAGATAAGAAGTTGAAATACCCTGCAGTGCAGTAAATTATCCTGTGTGTGTGCGGGGGCGAGCGAGGGGAGAGCGCTGTATATGCCGAAATGTGATACTGTTACAGTACTGTACACGCCTATGCGTTTCAACAATTTTCAAATGAGACATACTGTACAGCACTGCAAATGCATGTATAAATATGCAAATTTACAATTACTGCGTGCGCACACGCAGACTGTGTACTGACGTAGGTTGAACTGCTAAAGTATTAGACTTCGAAGACAACAGCTCGCGAACGCCCCCCTGAGTTTTTAGATGGTATTGCAGTATTGCAGACAGTGATAATAAAATGCTAATATTACGAGCGCTAAAATACCGCAATATACTCCGGACAAAAAAAAAACAAAATGCATCTGTCCGCGGTTATCAGAGTTGTGCCGCTACGGCCGCACGAGGCTAAAGGCGGCCGCAGCTGTATATACTCTGACACAATTGCATGCTTTCACGTGGATTTTTCATTCATAAGTTTAAACAAATATTCACAGGTTTTCAAACATATCTGGAACTTAGATAAATAATTTGAGCATTACCTTTTGATACATTTGCCCATTTATACTAATAAAGACATTAAAAAACACTTCTTCTAGTGCAGAACCCCAGCGTGTTATACTGTCACCTTCCCTCATCTCCTAAGTGGATTCTATTTACCCCAACTCTATACATCAACAACCTAAGAACCCAATACCAGGCGTTGTAACTTGTTTATCAGTCTTCTATGTAGAACAGTGCCTTACTGAAATCTAGGTAAGATATATCTACTGATCCACCCGGTCTATTAACTTAGTCACACACAAAAATCAGATGAAAGAAAATTCATGCTGCTTGGAAATCTTGAAAATTGCTAGATTTTAGACATTCAACAATTCTATCTGTCAGCAATGTTTTCTATGAATTTCCCGACTACTGATTTCAGGCTCACTGGTCTTTAGTTACCAGTCTATTCCCTACTTCCAGTTTTGTGAAGTGTGACTAAGTTTGCCCTCCTCCAGTTATATGGAAATACACCTGTTAATAGTTTGGATCCAGGGGTTAATGTGGTAAAAAAGTGGAACACAAATTACTCCTGCACTGCCGGCTATGGGGTTTGTTACCCACACTGATAGCCGTACACTCCTGGTACCTAATGCAGCACCACTTATGCATCAAAGCGACATACAGTACCAGTTAGGTCTTGGAGGATATACTGCAGGTGCTGTGCCGAAGCAGTGATGTGGAGAATAGAGCAAATGACCCAAAACATGCAGATACTACTCCTAAGCGTTTCGTAGAATAAAATCTATTTCATCAGGGATCCCTAAATGACGACGGAAAAAAGGTGCTTCCGCTCCAGGAATTATAACCATCTGATGACTACCCCATGGAGTTGGTTGCGTCCAGGAGAGTGGACGTTCCTCACACATGATCTGGTTGAGAGTCATCGGCGGCGGTCGTTTACGGAGAAGGAACCAGCTGATTGGTGATAGTGGGGATAGATCCAAATAGAAATAGCCGGTGCACAGCCAAAATAGAAGCTAGGACGTGGTGACCAAAAAGTTATTTATTGATTAAAAAACATAAAGCGGTAGTGCAGGTAATCCTCTAACAGGTTTCACACTGGAAGTGCTTTATCAAAATAAATAATTGATGAAGCACTTCCAGTGTGAAACTTCTGAGAGGATTACCAGCACTACTATTTTATGTTTTTTAATCCATAAATAACTTTTGTTCACCACGTCCTAGCTTTGCTATTTTGGCTGTGCACTGGCTATTTCTAGTTGGATCTTTCCCTTCATCTATTCAAGCCTGTGAGCGTGCCTGGCAGGAGCCGTCGCAGGGGGCCGTGAGGAGTTTAAAAGTGAGTTCTTCAACATTATTGTGCTTTAGTTCTACGCCAGTTGTTTTGCCTGCATACCGCCTCCATATCTGGTGTGGATTGACAGCGTCGGTAGTTCTGCTCTTGCGGAACACCCGCGACTGCCTCCCTCCTTTGTGAGTGGGGGTTTGGCTTGCATATATACTCACATACCTTCACGATCACACACAGTGTGGATACAATGCTGCGCTATCCATTTATGGACTGGTATGATCTCCGCTGCTGCTGCATATATGTGTAAAGATGGAACTAGACTATCATCAATGTATTATCTATTTGTGTGGTCTTTTGAGCACCGGATTCTGGATTTGCATTAATCCTACCCAACAAATGATTGGTGATAGTGGTAACATATGCCCCAAACATGCCCTGCTTTAAAGATCTTGTATTCTGTACGTGCAATACTTACCACAGGTACTTGGTCACTAATCAATAATATGTTTACACTATTAGAGTTATACGCTGTCTCTTCTTTTCATATACTCTACAAGGTGCTGAGCCATCTTTAATGACCAGCAGCAGACTCTCACACTATTAATGTATGAGGTTACCTATTTGTTTGGTCACTTTATCACCTTATATTATAAGGGTTATTGGGTGCACATTTGTCTTTAATTATGACACAATCTGGTGCGCAGTTTTCTATATATTTTTTTCACCTGTTAATAGTGACTGGTTGAAAAGGTCTGTTGGTGGTATTGCGAGCATCTCCTTAAGCGCTTTTAATATCTTTGAAACTATTCCATCTGGTGCTATTGACTTGCCCATGTTCAGCTTTGCAAGTTACATTAGGACTTCATCCATGAATGGCTTTGTGTCCACCTCCATTTTTTTATTCTTGTTCCTCAACTGTGGTCTCTCAAATTCACTTCTGCTGTGAAGACTGAGCAAAAAAATATTAAGGTTATGTGCTAGGCCTTGGTCTCCTTCTGCATGATTCCCCTCTCCTGTCTTTAGTCTTACAGTACTATTCCTCCTTCTGTATTTCTCCTTTCTTTTATATACTTTTTTTTTTAATTGGCCTTCGTACATCTGCTTACTTGCCTAGCCTCTTTCTGCTTAACCTGATCTAGTTCTGTCTTCCTTCTTGTCTAACTTAGGCTGCACTTTTAGGGACGGTGCGGCGACAGTGACGTCGCGTCAAAACAAATGCATTGCCGCCGTTGCGTGCGCTTATAGTAAGCGCAAAGCGACGGAGCGACGGCTTGGTTGCGATCGCTGGAAGTCATCTCAATTTGATTTTTCCAGCGACTGTAGCCTGACATCGCCATCAGCGTCACTGGCACTACAAGCGTAGCCTTATAGATTAAAACTAGGCATTTTATTTTTAATGAGTCATATCACTACAATTATTTCACTTATAGCTGCACGTTTAATAATGGTATTATAATTTATCCCTTTTTTATACTGATCTTTCCACTAGTGTAGACTGATCCCAACTGAAGTCGGTGAGTGGTCATTCTTCATGAGTGGATTACTATGCACTGCAATTGTGCAGCATTCTAAACGTCTCAAGTGAATGCTTTGCTTGGTTATATTGATTTCTACTTCTTAGCGTGAAGTGCACATGGAGATTTGTAAACGTGATACAGTACTTAAATGTATGATTCAACAGTATGAAATTAAAAGCACGTTGTATAGTTGTGTTTTATGAATGAGTTGAAGTAAAGACAGGTGTACGCACACACTTTAGTAATTATAGGTATTATGAACACAAACAGGACATAAATATGAAAGCCTCTGCATCACTGGGCTATTGTGCATGTTCATTCATGCCTGCCGTGCATCGTCAATAGGCTTTTTAGTGCTCATTATTTGGCTTCTTTTTGTATTTGCGATTTGTTATCTGATATTTCCTACTGCCCACTCTCCTGTTCAAAATGCTGCTTGGTTACTATTGATTTCAGGTTAGAACACCCACGCACATCTAGGCACAGCTACTAGAACAAACACTAAAGTCAGGCCAAGCAACCTGTGGAGAAGGGATCACTTCCTACAGTACATCACCTTTTTATATATTCTGGGTGCTGCTTATCAATTTACTGGCCTTTTATTATCACCATCTGTCATCTTTTATGGAAGCTTAGAAACAAGTCGTTTGTCTGCCATTTTGTTTGCTTGATTTCCAGTATAATTGTGGTTTTTTTTTCTGATTTATATTGCTTTGTTAAAGCATGTTCATTGTTTTCCAAAATGTATTTTCATGGATTTAAATGTAGCCAGGTCCCCCAGGCTTACCCTTATCTCCGTATGCTGGGAGAATAGGGAAGGTTGCAGTGCGTGTAGGGAGTGCTTCGGTACATTGGAGGCTCCGCAGTGACCCGAGCAATAGGGAGCCACAATGTTTGGTGTTCGCGCATGCGCGGTGAGCCCGTGGAGGTGGTGATGGAGTAGAGGTCGCGCATGCGCAAGGAGGAGTTGCGAGAGCCCGCGAAACAGGAGCTACTCCTATAGGGTGGAGCGCACGGGACTACGAGTCCCAGGAGCCTTAGCGAGACCAGGTGATGCCAGGGAGCCTATAGGGCGGGCGTATTCGTGGAAGGAAGGGTTAGGAGGTTGCGCAGGGGAGCACGTTGGCAGAACCGATCAGGAGGAGGAAGGAGTAGGAGCTCTGCGTGTAGGGAGGCCAGTAGCCCCCTACACTAGGCCATATACCCCCGGCCCAGTTAGGCCCTGAGTCACCGTGAGTGAAGCGGATGTAGGGACAGGCCATAAGATAGGAACCAGCCCCTTAGTATCAGTAGGAGACTTGTTACACCCAGAGACTGTCGCGGTACCATACCAGAGGTTTGGGCTCAGACCTCGGCCAGCACAGCAGTCACCAACCGAGTGGGATCGCCCCGGAAGGTATTCCTGGAAGTGTCTTCGTAGACGGATCCTTTGTGAAGTTCCTTTGCAGGCCCTAGCGCTGGAGCGCTCGGCAGGTAACATCTATAAGTGCACCAACTATAAGATCAGAACATAGTGGCTGCGCAGTCACACACACATACCTCACTTTGGGGTTGGGGGACTGTGGTGTGGGGAAACTGGACACGGTGTGGGTACACGGTTAAGGGATCGTGTCCTGCGAGACGCAGTAGTATAGTGTCTCCTATATGGAGGGACACCTGTTTGATGATATGCAAGGTTATGGTTGCCATTAGTAAAGTCATTAGTTATTTTATATGCTGTGTGTGTGGTATTACATTATTGTCCTGTGAGGAACAACTTCCACTCTGCTGGGAGCCATCACAGGTGGAGGCGCTGCACTTGGTAAGAGGTTATCGGTATTCATATGTGTTGCCCCAGGCTCTCCGTGGCGGAGGCTTAGGCCCTGCGAGCCAACAGGTTGAACAGCATTGGTAGCGCACTGTATTCAGCAGGAAACAGGGCTACATAAAAAATAAAAAAAAGCATTTTATCAAAGGTTCTTACAGTAAAAATCACTTATTGATGTTGGGCCTAATATGGGTTGCAGTGTATTAAAATAGTAGTTGCGCTTACCTAAATTTAAATGTAAAAAATGAGGCAGATTATTGTATTCATGCTAAAAAAAAAAAAAAAAAAAAAAAGAAATTTTATCCTCTACTCTAGGAAAAGTGAAATGTTACAGTACATTTGTAAATGAGTAAACGAGTACACTCTCTGACCAGTAAGCACTAGCCATCAGACCATTAGTGGTTATTGATAAGAGATTTTGATGGGTCCATGTTTCAAGGTAATTTTGGAGCAAAATTGGGAAATTTTCATCCTGCACCTATTGTACGTATCTAAGTATTTTGATCCAATTTCCCCTCTGTCTGGGGAGTGTCAGTAGGGGGAATTGGAGAGGAATGACATGGTACATATAGATTATAATGAGATGTATCACAGTCTGCGTCTCTCTGTGCCAACCCTTTGCTCTTTATTTGCCCCCCAATCCTCCACATTTGATGTGGCGTTAGTCTAACATACTGCATCAGATGTAAGAAACTGTTCGTACATATGCTGTAGCTCTGCTCCAGGAAACGGAGCAGTGTGTTTAAACACACTTTTCTCTACGTTCGTTCATTGACCTCTGAGCTGTTTCTTTTCAAAACACAAGAGTACTACAGCAGTTCTAAGCTGCAGCTAAGAGAGCACCGCATGACCAGAAAAACCTCACTGCACTGACACGTAATCATACTCACTTCAGGTCTTCCTTGTTTGTAGCAGCCTGTGATGACACTGACACTGACACTAACACAGCGCAGCAATAATATGAGGTTTGTGTTTGCACAGGTGCAGAGTATTTCTATACACCGCTATCCTCCAAAGCTACTTTTTACTGGAGAAAGTAGAATTTTAAGTGGCATCCCTCCCACGTCAAATTCTCACCTTATCTGATGCAGGGAATCCCCTGCAGAACATCCACTCCAAGCTCCCCTAGAGTAACACATGATACAGGACATATTTTACTATTCGTTTTGGAGGAAACAATTCATGCCCATGAGCAAATGAACAAGGTGAACATTTAAAAGCATATTTCTGTAACACTGTGCTCACCGTAAACAAGACGGGACCCTGGGACTGAGATGGGAATGGGTATAAATGCCACCCACAGCCACGTGAGCACATCTGGAGTGTAGATTGGTCAAGGTAGCCAGGTCGGGGTTGGAGAGGTAAGAGTCATTGTTATACTTGCCAAGGTCAGAGAATGAGAGGTAAGGATCGTTGAAGGTACTATTAGCCGTAGTTGGGGTGGAGAATGTAGACTAGTCATTGTCCGACTGCCGAGGTCCGGGTTGGAGAGATGCGGAGGGTCAGAGGTAGCCGGGTCAGTATTCCAGAGGTGTGGAGTCCAAGAACAAAGCCAGGTTGGTACACAGAGCAAGGTTCAGCAAAGCAGGACTGTGGAGGCATGAGCTTTGGAAGTCTATTTCTGGTTGCTCTTAATGGTTTTTGGTTCTCGTATCTAAAGGAAAGAAGATTTTGCTTGTTGGAAGTGTGTAGTTGCACTTGGCCGTTTAAGTTAATTTTACAGGGGAATCCTGAACATAGTTTTCAGAATTAACCTATGTATCAAATAAATAATCTTCTTACAATCCAGGGGGAGCATGGGGAGTATAAACACAAGAAACAGCACTCTAAGTGTAGATGTATTAATAATTATAATAAATCTCTAGTGAAACTTGGCCCCTATGGATTCCTACTCACAAGAAGGTAGTGATATTCAAGCAGAGGTAATCAAGGACTGATCATGGATATCAGGAAAACCGGAGTTGCCCCATTCATCGGGGGAATGGGACCTCAGCAAGAGAGAAATGCACGCACGTAGCACAGATCATATGATTCCAACAATTTTATAAAATAACTCTTAAAAATACACACTTACAGTGTTGCAGATAAAAAAACAGCATGCAAGCTATAATAAGCTTAAAATGACCACTTGGGAGACAAGTGCCGCCTCTCACCGCACCGGACCCGACGGGAGATCTGGCTGGACTCCTCGATCGTGTGCTGGGGACTCTGTGTACTCTGCTCCGTCGCCAATTCCCTGATGTTGACGTCACTTCCGGTTTCGCAGTTGCGGTGTAGGATGGGATTCGTCTCTCCACAGTCGCGTCACAGATGGGCGGCACCACTCTACGCGTTTCGCCAACCAATGATATGGCTTCCTCAGGAGTGTACCGCCTCCCACACTAGACAAGCTTTATATACTAACATCAATCTAAAAATAATCAGTGCTATGGGCTATCACCTGAACACCTGACTAACAATATGCAGCCTCAATAGGGGAAATCAATTGACTATGTAATATAACAAATCATCTAAACTTACTTACATAGGAATTGCAGAGAAAACGGGCACTACTTTACCTAAATGGACAATAAACGTAATTTCAAGTCCAATACTATATGATGACTTATACAGGGGCCATAAAGTGACTTATACAAGGACCACAAAAAATATGTTTTAAATACACATGACACACAGAATATCTATTACACAGTGTATTATCCTAATGGGACATTTTAAAGGGAACAATACCAATACAGTATAATACACAACGCTCGATATAGCAGAAATTATGTAGACTTATTAATCCCTCGATATAACCAGGGAAGGGAAAAAGGGAAAGGAGAAAAACAATGTTAGCACCGTATTCAGCAAACAGTACATTATATCATGTTCAAAGAAAAGGGGCAATGTCAATTTCAAGATTTAGACCTCTAGGAGCCATTGGGCCTCATGCAGTAAGCGACGATTATGTGAAATCGGCAAGCTTATCGATTAGTCATGTTATTGGCGTTTTTCCCTCTCCGTATGCAGTAAGTGCCGAATACATTCAAAATCAACCAGAAAACAAATCCGCCCACTCTCACGATGATGAGCCGATCACACACAGGTGTATCGGCGTGCGTGGCGGGGTGCTGTTAGGTTGCACAATCACAAATCTTGCTGAATCAGGCGAAACAAGCATGTTTTTGATTGCGCGCCATATTTAAAGGCAACGTGTACTGCTAATCATTCTCTGTGTTGTTGGGAGTGAGAGAGAGAGAGAGACGCACAGAGCTGGACGATTGAAGATTTGCATATTGACTGAGAGACTTGTTGTGTATTGGGTGAGCTTTGTCCTTTGTTGTTTTGTTTACATCTTTGTCTTGTTTTATATGTGGAAGTGGGTCGTGTGATTGCCTGTACATTTCTTGTCTGTTTTTTGTGAGTGCTGGAAGTATGCCCGCAAAGCGTGGGAAGAGTGATGCTGGTGGGAGTGGGAGTGCTACTCGTGCGAGTACGCGTCGGAGTGAACGTTCTGTTCAGGGGAGTGATGTTGCTGGTGCACCGAGTGGTGTTGCTGGGAGTGGGAGTGCTGTTGTTGGGAGTGGGAGTGCTGGTGCTGCGAGTGGTGTTGCTGGGAGTGGGAGTGCTGTTGTTGGGAGTGGGAGTGCTGTTGTTGGGAGTGGGAGTGCTGTTGCTGTGAGTGGGAGTGCTGGTGCTGGGAGTGGGAGTGCTGTTGCTGTGAGTGGGAGTGCTGGTGCTGGGAGTGCTGGTGCTAGGAGTGTGAGTGCTGGTGCTAGGAGTGTGAGTGCTGGTGCTAGGAGTGTGAGTGCTGGTGCTAGGAGTGGGAGTGCTGGTGCTGGGAGTGCTGCTGGTGGCGCAGTTGCTGATGGGGTGTCTGGTGGTGGCGTGCTTGCTGGTGGCCAGCTTTTGGAGGCTCTTCCATTGGAAGAAGGAGAGTCCAGTCAGCACCAGCCAAGCTCTGACCCTAAACCTGCTCGGAAAAAACGTGTGGAGAAGCCACGTAATCCTCGCTTCAATGACCAGGAAAATAGGGCTCTTGTCACTGGCATTCTGGAGCACTATGACAGTCTCTATGGACATTTAGTAGGTAAGTGTAACTTTACATTTATTATTCAAATACATGTGATCCTAGGTCATCTGAGTTTTGTTCATATGCAAATATGGGTACACAATATCTTTCTATGTTCATTAGTGTGGAAACACAGCTTTTTATCATGCCTTACAAGGACAAATAAACACAGGCGGTCAATTTGCCAGAACTGCATACAATATGAATGCAACCTTGCTTACATGTATAGGTTTAGTAGTGAATGCTCATGTGCTGCACATATTACACATAAAACAGCATGTTTGCTATCTCTTGGAACAGCTAGCAGTGTAGGAAACTGGTGCTTATATTATTATTAATTTACCTCATATCTTTTATATGTTTTTCAAGGGCGGACAAGTGCAGCAAGCAAAAAAGAAATGTGGGACACAATAGTCATTGGTGTCAATGCCTGTGGGAATAGTGTCAGGGACAAGTATCATTGTCGGAAAAGATTTGATGATATTAGGTCCAAATTGAAAAAGAAAATACAAGACCAACGCGTGCATGCTACTGGCACTGGAGGTGGGCCCACACCACAACGTCTCATATTGACTCCATTGGAGGAGCTGCTTCGGCCAAAATTACTTACCGTCGTCGTGGAAGGCTTGGCTGGTGACCGTGACATTGGAATTTATCCGTCACAATTTCCAGCAGGTGATAAATATTACTGTACTAGGCGTGTCGTTGCTTACAGTTATTTTGCATATTTACACTGCTTTTTATACTGTCTTCACAATATAAGCATACCTGCATCTATATATGTATATGTCTGATTCTGTATATATATATATCTCAAAATAGACATATATGTAGTAGTCCTACTAAAAGCAGTAACTAATATAGCACGTGCCATTGCGTGCTCATTTACATGTGAATTCCCAAAATGCATAGCTGCAGTGGAAGCAATTGATGGTGGGCGAAGATGGGGAACAACAGGGTAGTACACATGTGTAACACATGTTCATGAGAAATTATTAGTAGCTACAGGTACAGAACAGAAATATGTATCATATTATTGTGTATTTTATTGATTTTACTCCGACAAACATGACATTACTGCCTATTTTAAGCATGCATCAAAGAAATTGCATGTAACGGCCTACAAACATCACTGGCACTAACACATCTATAGTTGCTTATGAAAAGGTCCATTTTTGCTTTATGTCATATACAGACAGCATAATGAGGCACACGTATCATATGTTATGTCATTGTTTTCATAACTTAAACACTGCAGATGACTACTTAGCTCATCTACCATTGTGTTAAAGCAGCTGCAATTAATATCTCATCACAGCATACACTTCAACAGAGGGGGTGGGGTTCAGCACACACACTAATTACAGCCTCATTTCACGGTCAACTTAGTTCACACCATTTGCACCTGTTTCAAGTCATTGAAAGGTGTGGCTGATTAGGCTTTTTGGGGAAGGGAATACCTTTCTTACAACCTGAATAGCACAACTGAAGTTAATCACACTCATTTGAAAGCTTAACTCTAGCTACTAAATGCCCCAACAACTCATTACTTATCAAAGCGTACGTCACACATTAGTTCACTCATATCTATAGTTGAACTACTATGAAAGACACATTATCACACACTGCATGTGTTGTCTTGTTGAGTCACAGCCACATTCAGGTGTGCCACATCTTCGATTAATGTACCACACATATCCTCTACCAAAAACAACACTTTTTGCAATATGACCACCTTCATGATAACC
Organism: Ascaphus truei; assembly: GCF_040206685.1. NCBI lineage: Eukaryota > Metazoa > Chordata > Amphibia > Anura > Ascaphidae > Ascaphus > Ascaphus truei. The sequence goes on from NC_134486.1 coordinate 106,628,922, forward strand.
ATTGTGAATGGTCATCTCATGATAGTTATGTACATTATGATACTGATATCACTACACAACATATGATTTTTATGTACTCATTTAATCTATTTATCCTCACGCATTACTGCAGAAACATAGTATGTTGTATGTTAGGGAACTCAAAAATTCTAAGTACACAGGCATGTACAGTGTTATTACAACTATTTATGTTCACTTTCACACACATTTTCGGTTAAGGAACTGATGTTGTTAGTTAATCATAAATACAGAACATACAATAAGTGTTTGTTCAATATTTACACATGTAAATGTAAAACTTATGTTATTGTTATATATAGTTGCCCCTGGAGGACATGTGTCACCTGAGATGGAACAAGTGTCTTCACCTGGGTCAGCCAGCTCAACACTACTAGAAGGTGAGTGTATCATTTGCTGGCCATATAATATGTGCTCTTCTATATGTTATGTTGTCATGTGCATTATTTGTTTTGCACATCTTCTTTAAATAGGATTACTTAGTGTCAGTGAAAATTAAGTGTAAGGCAACATGTATTGTGTTAGTGATGTTAATTATCATGTAGGACTTCTGAGTTTAGAGCAACTTTTCATTCATTCATATTTCATACTGAGTCCAAACATTATTCGTAAGTCAAGGTAGTTTTTAATGAGGTTATAAAACGTATGCTAACATGTTAGGTGTTACTTAGGACACAGTACAATTACATAGTAACACAGCATACATTAACATGCCATTTAATAATGTGTACATTTCTTTTTAGAACATCATGGTGATGAGGATGATGAGTATGATGAGGATGACGCCACAGAAGAGACTGAAATACAATCATGTGACCATGAAGAGGTGCCAATAGAAACTGTTGTACCGCCAAATCGTCCATCAACTTCCACATACGATGCAATTGTAGCTTCAGAGGGAAAAATAGTGGACGCAGAAAATCGTCGCCATTCAGACATGATGACAGTGCTGGAAAGGATGATTGGACTGCAGGAAGAAACAGTATCACAATTGGCACATCTCCACAGAGTCTTCATTGAAGTGCCTAAACAGTTGCAAAAAATCAACACCTCATTCGAAGCATTAGTTGTTCAGCAAACACAAGCTAATTACTGGAGAATGACTAATGTACCACAATTCAACACCTCCCAGCCAGGATCTGTTCATGCAGGTCAGTTTTCACCACATTCATCTGATATTCATTCACCAGGCCCAAATGTTACTGGTCAAGTAGCAGACATTGCTGTGCAGGTTCCTGATGACATCCTACCGCTGCCATCTGTACAAATTCAGCAGCAGACACCTACAAAGGAGGCGACAAAAACAAAACAAGACACACATGAAACAGACCAACCATCACTTGTGCAGTGTCTACCAACTTGCTCACATGTGTCACTGGGCACAAGCCCTGTCCGTGAACAGTCACTACCCAAAAGCCCTGTAGGTGAGTCGCTGCCCAAAAGCCCTGTAGGTGAATCGCTGCCCAAAAGCCCTGTAGGTGAGTCGCTGCCCAAAAGCCCTGTAGGTGAATCGCTGCCCAAAAGCCCTGTAGGTGAATCGCTGCCCAAAAGCCCTGTAGGTGAATCACTGCCCACAAGCCCTGTAGGTGAGTCACTGGCCACAAGCCCTGTAGGTGAGTCACTGGCCACAAGCCCCGTAGGTGAACAGTCACTGGCCACAAGCCCTGCCCGTGAAGTGCCAGAGGCCACTCAAAGTGGCTCTGTTGTGCCTAAAGTTGGTGGCAAAAGAAAAAGGAAAATTCAAGAGACAACAAGCAGGCCTGTTACTCGCTCGCAAAAGGAACAAAAAAAATAAATGTTATAATTCAGAAAATATGTCTTTGGCCTTGTTTTGTTGACTTCAGATTATCTAATTACTATTGTATGTATGCTGAAGACTGTGTTGTTTCCAAACTTTCAACTATGTTCTTGTACACGTGAAGTTTTGGAAATGTTAACACTCATAATTAATTGTGTTATAAATATTTATGTTGTAATCGTCTGTTCAGTAATGGTCCACCAGGAGCCAGTTGCTAAGTTTAGAGAAGCTGCCATTGACTTTGCAGCAAAACATTGCATTTGGGTGTGTTAATTGATGTAAGAATTGCATATGCATATTAGTCACATGCAATTATTAAAACACCTAAGTAACTGCAAACATCTTTCTTGTACGTGTACAGCAGGATTATGTGTAAATTATTACTTACCTTTGCCTTGCTTGGCCATTGTAATTTTGTCCTTTAATCAGTTGTGTGTTCGTTTCTATAACATCTCAGAATGTATAATAATATATATATACACACACACACACACACACACTGAGTGAGTGTGAGTGTGAGTGTGTGAGTGTATATATATATATATATATATATATATATATATATATATATATATATATATATATATATATATTACTATATAAACTGGTATACACAAACTAATACACTTCATGCTTCCTTGTGAAAACACTATTTTAATAATACAGGCCTAATGTTTGAGAAATATCCTAAGTATGAGACTCTAACAGTATTGTGCTTAAACAAATGTTTATTACTTAATTCAATCATGTTTCTCACCATTTAAATAGGTTTCATACAAGGTATACTTAATGCCATCAATGTTGTGTGTACTCCTGCAATATAAAAAAAAAAAAAATATTATATATAAATATATATATATTTTTATAAGAGATATATTTATATATATATATATATATATATATATATATATATATATATATACACACACGTATTTAAACTCATGCAGACAGGGAGTTAACCAGACTTTCACATACACACAGAAATGTAAGCGGGGAAAAAACATTTCTTTTTGCAGGTGTGTTTTTACTGATATGCCTGGCTAAGAAATATTTTCACACACTGGTCTTTGTTAGTTTTCAAAAAAACACTATGTGAACGCATTCACAGTCTAGGGATGTTTTTCACAAACGAGATAAAAGAAGGAGAAATGTTTCTCCCACAGTCCCATATCACGAACCACAACTGTTAACCCAATTAGACAAACAAATCCAATTGGCGTTTGAAATAAGGAGTCAAAGTAGTTACTTTTGTTGACCTTGACAAGGAAAAACAGGAGTTTGTTAGCCATTCAGCACATTCATTTTGATGAGCAAATAACACAGACCTGCACACAGCTTTTGTGCTACTCAGACATGGCTGATGAATTCGTTAACAATATTAATCCCCTTTTAGGGTATAAGTACATGATCTGTGAAGCCATCTTGAACAGTCGCGGACAGAAAGCAAGCACACGCCAAATCGATGATTTCATTCGAGCAAAATATCCTTATTACCAAGACCGTAAGCATGCACGGAATTTTAATTCCTCAATAAGATTCACTTTATCAAGTAATGACTTTTTTGAACGTGACCAGGATAAGCTACAACACACCTATGGTTTCTGGAAGATTGCCCCGGAAAAACAATTTATCCTGAAAGACGGCACTTATATTGTCGTGAAAGGCATATTTATTCCTAATGGCAATAGCAATGTATCCGCTACTACTGATCCGTTTGAATCGATACGTGCTGCAATATCTGCAGCCTCCATTCCTGAAACCCACATTGTACAAGAACAAAAGTACTATGATTATGTACCAAGACTTTCAGCTGAAAATGCATTGGAATGGGAACCGGAAGAAATGAACCTACCTCCCGACCAATTATTTGAAGAAAGCAGTGGCGATTCCTATGAGCGCATCCTGGAGGAGATATGTGCCATACTGGATTCAGCGGTTGGGTTAAGCGTGGATGAAAATGGCTTGCATTTCTGGAGCGACCAGTTGCAGCCAGGCGAAGAGTTAATTCTAGAAGAATGGTAAATATAACAATCGTTATGCGTTGACTCTGCGTTTAAATTTTTTTTTTTTTTGTAACCACCATTTTCACTTTCAATGCGTGGATACAGCGTAACATTGCAGACTGCATAACATGTAGCGATCACAAACAAATTGTTTCCTAATACAATATAGTAGGACCTGAAAGAGTAGTACACATTGCTGACGGAATAAATATACGTACTTTCCTATCCCTTTAAACATATTAGCAACATTTTACCATTACTCTAACACATACCTGTTTTGTTATCATGCAACATCTACAACATTGAAAACCGGGTCCACCACGTATGACGTGGGACCCTTGTCATGGGCCAAGGCGTCCTTAAAAAGGATTAGTGATGTAAGTCCCGCCCCCAAGCGACGTGCGCGCCTCAAAGCCTATTGGCTGTCATGTTTTGTTATAGTAACGGTAACTGCAGTGTGTGATGCGTGCGGCTCAGTGTTTGTAGGCGTACCCTGGGCGTTAGCCGAATGTTAATTGAGTGGGAGGAGTGTTAGCGTGCGTTTCACGCTGGCTTAACATGACGTCACACGTATTGCATTTGCGCATTGTGTTATCGGCCGTGCTTTCTGTTCAAACACGTCTGTTTAAAAAGAATACAGATGTACTCGTTTAGAACGAATGTAGTTTCGTCTTCATTGTATTTGAAATAAAGATGTTATGTTTACTGGTATTTTCAACATGTATTGAACGCACAACGTACGCTTTGTTTTGCGCATGCGCTAACAGTTAGTGGAGCCAAGCGTGAAGTGCGTGCGCACACAAAGATGTGCGCGCACATCTTTCAGTATACAGGCAACGTTCACTTCTTATACATAGTTATGCCTGCTACAAATTTAAAGAAACATTACATACTGATGAACAGTTTTACTTCTAACATATAAGTGAGTGACGTGTGTATCTACACAATCATATAGAGCTGCGTAACGCGTTGTCACGGATGCATATCTAGTAAGGTGCCATCTTTGACCATCATGTGTTTGCTGTATTTCAGAGATGTCGGGGAAGATACAATCGGATCAATGTATGATTTCAGAAGAGTCTACCTTTATATGAGATGATTGTGAGGAGGAGCCACCGACTACTATACTACATATGGAACTAATTTTATATTGCTTGCAGCGCTTATTAACAAACAATTAAAAATGTGATACCCTTATGCCTATATTGCATAAGCACTTAATTAACATAATGATGTTGCAAAAGAGTGCCTCATGAATTTTTATTGAGTGTTCTTTAATGACTACTAACATTTTATGACATGGTGTGTTTTATATATAACAACCATTCCCACTCTGCTAACACATTTGTGTATTCTAATATGTAATGGAACGTATGACTGTCGAAACTATGTAACAATAATAATAATAATATGAGCATGTTCATGTATAGGGCTGCTAGTTGTACGCAGCGATTTACAGACACATGTTTCAGCCTGAGGTCCCTGGCCCGTGGAACGTACAAATGTTTTTTTGCCGCATGAGGCACAGGGAGATAAAGTGACTTGGCCAAGGTCACAAGGAGCCCACACCGGGAATTGAACCAGACTCCCCTGCTTCAAACTATCAGTGCCAGTGTGTGTCTTTACTCAGTGAGCCACTCCTTCTCCCAATGTAAAGGACACTTACAACCAAGTAGCCATTTATTTTTAAAATCTCTTGTTACATGGGTATGTAGATAAAATGGTTTGGGACTGTAGCAAATAATGTTACTGGCCAGATGTTATGGTCCCCTCCAATGCATGATGTTCTGAATATGACATCACCATCATGTTATGAAGTACGTTTCTGTGTATATTTCATTAACCTAACTAACTATAGTTTACTGTGTTTATTAATCGTTTAGAAATACATAGTATAGTCAATATGATGATATAAGCTACCATAATAAAGCTGGTGTTATCATTTGTCGGTGTTATACATGGATCCTACACCAATTGATAGAGACACAAACAGTTGTCTTAAAAAGTGTGTCTATGCTAGTGATGAATGTGCTCCCGTAAGTAAACAAATAAGTACAGTTATCCCCTTTTCTCCAACCACCTCTATATTACATTAATGGAAATTATAAGGAAACATACATAAAATGTGATGAAATGTGAGTAATCATTTTGTAATACAATGCACATGAAAGCTCAAGAGTAGCTAAATGCATATACATGATACAGAAAGTACATATATGTAACATTTGTGTTTAAACCAATATGTTGGGTTTTTAGTTCCAATAATTATAGGAAGATTGAGGTAGCCACATCTTATGAGAGATGTCAGCAAATATACATACCATGATCAGTCATACTGGAGATATACCTATAATGCAAAGGAACAATATATAAATTGCAAACATTGACATGCCATCTTCAGTACCGTAAACAACACAGCAAAGTGTGTATTTGGTGTTAAATGTACAACACCATGTATATTTCATGACATTCAAAATGTAAATCAGCCTGGTGTACACATCATATGGATGTACATGTTACACTGCACCAATAACATTGTATGTAAGCATACTAGAAGCATGAATGATTATGGGCATAATATGTGTTTTGTCTTAGCATAAGGAATAACACAATGCTAAAATATTATTGCTTTGTTACCCAAGTTGTATTCACATACACACAACTAAAGTACAATTGAAGAGGGATTATATAACCTGTGCAACAATAACATACCGGTGCCACATCCCTTTGTGCACACAGCAGAGAAAAGAAAGGTGTGCAACCCATATTCATCTGTGTCCTAACAGAAGGTTATATAAAGAAACATTATTGTTAATATAACATAATTAAACTATAAAAGTAGTACTAGGAACATATGAGTTTGTACTTACAAGAAAAAAATGAATTGATGAGATTCTGTCGTGTCTGGCCACCACTGGCTGTTTGTTCATTTTCAGCAGCTACATGGGTGGGATGCTCGTCTACCAAAGCCTCAGCTAGGTCTGACTGTACATTGTGCCTGAGTGCAACATTGTGCAAAATGCAACAGGCAAGGATAATATCAGACACTTTTTGAGGCTTGTATAGAAGAGCCCCACCAGTTCTGTCCAGACACCTAAACCTGGTCTTGAGTAGGCCAAATGTCCTCTCTATAACAGATCTTGTAGATATATGGGCTGCATTGTACCTGTCCTCTGCTTCAGTTTGAGGGTTTAGCACCGGAGTCAAGAGCCACGGCCTAATTCCGTATCCTGAGTCACCTATAATGAATGGAGCACACATAAGCTGACATTAGTGATCAAATTGTACAATGCCAACATTCCTAAATCAACATGTGTTTTGTGTTAGAACATGTAAATATGTACTCACCCAGCAGCCAACCAGGTTCAAAATGTCCCTCTTCGAACGCATGGAAGACTGAAGAGTTCCTCAGGATAGAGGAATCGTGACTGGAACCAGGGAACTTGGGTACCACATGCATTATCCTCATCGTGGCATCACATACCACCTGTACATTGAGTGAATGGTAGTGCTTCCGATTGCGGTACACATGCTCACTCTGACTAGGTGCAATCAAAGCAACATGTGTGCAATCGATTGCACCCAGCACACATGGTATCCCTGCTATATTATAAAAGCCAGTCCTGACTTCCAGCCACTCTGTCGCCTCTGTAGGAAAATGAATATAATTCCTAGCGCGTCTATTGAGTGCATAGAGAAACTGGGTCAAGGCCCGCGAGAATGTAGATTGCGAGACCCCGCCCACTATGCCCACAGTTGTCTGGTATGACGCGGAAGCAAGATAATGTAATGAGCACAGCATTTTAACAAGCCCAGGGACTGCACGACCTCTGGCTGTGAAAAAATCTAAATCCCCCCTTATCTCCTCATAAAGAGCTAAGATTGCTGCTGAACTCAAACGATAGCGACTTACAATCTCCTCCTCACTCATCCCATCTAACAGGGTTCTCTCCCTGTACAGACGCGGACGAGGCACAAGTTGTCTCCTCTGTCTTCTCCTCTGATCTCCTGTCCCTCTACCTGTCCCTCGGCCTGTCCCTCTCCCTGTCCCTGTCGTATCCGCGTCACTGTCACTGTCCCTCGGTGTGTCCCTCCCTTGCCCTATATGATTGTCTTCATCATCAAGCATGTCATAGAAAAGAATGTTCCTCCGTCTCCTAAACATTCGCAACATTTTGAAATGAGTAGCTGTGAATGAGCAGGTAATGTGCGTCCTTTAAATAGGTATGTGATGATGTCAGGTGACATAGTAAAATGCAAGGTGTTACATTAACATAATAAAGTACTTCTGTGGCAAGCTGTGTGCACTTGTTGTTCTAAGTATTTGTTGTGTGTATTCTGCAGGGAATGATGATATTTGGCAATGATGTGACGTGAAGCTTTGTACAAAGATTGCTTGCAAATAAATAGTTGCATGTGCAATGCATGTAACACTTGTGAACGCAAGAGTCAGTCATGTAATGAGACAAAAAGGCTGAGATTGACGTGGGAAAAGTTTTGTGTAACATGTGTAATTATCCATGTTATTGTGACATGTTGACAACAATGAATAGTCGTGTGCATATGCATGCATTTCTGTAAGGAGGATAGTTGGTATAGAATGAGTTAACAAGGTGTCCCAATGCTGAATTACTGTACATGTGTGTATAAGTTAGGTTGAAGTGCTTGTAATGCTACGGTTACAATGTAAACATGCAATGTGATTGAGCGTCCAATAAGTGACGTCATGAAAATAGGGAGGACCCAAAAGTATATGTAAACATGAGAAGACAGATGTACATGAACGTTTAAAGATGCGTGTCACATTACAAGCATTGTGTAATGTAAAGGAAGATGAATATACTGTGTATGAGTGACATGTGTGACATGTGTGACATCATGTAAATAATTGTCGCTGAGTTGAGTAAAATGTGTGATATGATGTGAGGTTCTCCTTTAAGAGTTGAGTATAGTATTTTCCCTTGCCACATCATCACATGATGAGTAATGTGACCCGCAAATGCTGCAAACATGTAAAAGTCGAATGTTATGCAAATAAGACACATCAGCTGTGACACAATGCAGGGAATGCCCCCACACTGTAATGCAAATCCCCCTTGTATTGTGAGCAATGAAACGTAAACAGTACTATACTGTTATACGTCCCCGCTCCATTGACTTCCATTGATGTACAGAAGATGTTTTTTTTCTAAGTGCCGTTCCGGCAGCCTTAGCGATCGTTCTCCCGTCCAAACTGCCAACTTTAGTTGGCGGGAGAAATCGGCCATAACATCTCAATTTCGTAGTGCCGATCAGCCCCGATAAGCTGTTTTTTTTTGTTGAATCCAGCCGATTTAAAAAAGTGGCGATCAGTGTCGAAAACAGGCTTATCGGCAGGCGACTGGCCATAACCAAATTATCGGCTCCGAAACCTGGCGATATGAAGCACTTATCGGCGCTTACTGAATCTCAAACCCAATTTTGGCTATAACATGGCCATATTTCCCTTATCAACGCTTACTGCATGAGGCCCATTGTCTTTATTTTGTGGATCCAAAAGGTCTCTCTTTTTCTTAACTCCAAATTTCTATCCCCACCTCGCCAGTGTTGTTGGACATGCTCAATCCCAATAAATGTTAAACCGGTACTGTCCCTTGATGGAATTTGGCAAAATGGTTAGACACACTATGGGTCTGTCAGGAATCGGCGTTCTCCTCGCTTCCCACACAGAGCACTCCCTCCCCGCAGGGAGCCCCTGGACACACAAAACAATCCTGCCTTACCGGCCTCCACGGCTCCTCGCCCCTGCCGCCGTCGCGGGATCACTCCCCTCGGCGATTCCTCTGCTCAGCGCCGGGCGCGCCCACACCCTCCTGCACGCACACCTGCACCATCCACTGGCTCGGTTCACACGCGTACATGAGTTACGGAGCACGCTCAGTCTGCACACTCTTATTCCCATCCCCCGGACCTCAGGCTCCGCCCCGCCCCGCACACTGCACGGGCATACTCAGGTTATTAACAAGACTCACCTGGCCTGTTATGCCTGCACCAATCTGCAGTGTCTCCCTGTAGCTCTTCCTGTCCCGCCTCTGTTCCTAATTGGACCTTCCTGCTTTATCTAGCTCCTCTCTGCTCTCAGTCTTTGCTCGACATAGTCTCTGTATGGAAGTACTTCTGGATTCTCTCAGTGTTTTCACAGGTTCTGACGCGGCTCGTACGACTACCCCCTCTGGCTCTCGATCTCGGCACTCGTTGGACAACGCACACTCTAGTAACCCCTTGAACATGGCTTGGACAACGACCTATCTCCACTCTCCACTCCCTGACTTCAGCGAGGCATCCTTCACTCTATCTCTACAAACGGTACCGGCAAGTATTGTCTACCTTACTACACCTGGCCTGGCAACGCTTCATACCACACTCCGGACACGCTCCCTTAGCTGCGGGTGCGTGTATTACCACTTTCCCCTTCAGCTCAGGGGACGGGTCTGGTCTGCGGGCAGCACCGGCGTAACAGGGTCTCCAGTTTCCTTTTAATGCTGCTCAAATGCTCCAGGATCCTTGTGCAAATTGGTCTTTTGGTTTTACCCACATATTGCATCTTACAGGGGCACTCCAAGAGATACACTATGTGGTCCGTTCTACATGTGATGCACGAATTAACCTGGAATTTCTCCCCTGTTACATTTGAGCAGAATTCAACATTACAGGTGGTTCTGAACTGACATGCCCTGCATGTTCTGCATCCAAAGAAGCCTTTGCTTTGTTGTAACCATCCATTGCTAGGTTTTTTCGATCTCAATGCACTAGATGCCAACTTATTTTTTAAGTTAGATGCCTTTCTAAATACTATGCTTGGTTTCTCTGGAATATTTGGTCCCAAAATGGGGTAGTTTCTTAGAACGTCCCAATGTTTACTGATGATAGATTTTATATCTCCCGCTTCCCTATTGTAACCGGTAAGGAAGGCAAAATCAAACCTACCATCCCTTTGGGCGGTTTTGGGTTTAATTTTTAATAAATCCATTCTATTCTTCTTTTCTACCTGTTCCATAGCCTTCTCCAAAGTATCTTTAGGATATTTTTTGTCTACAAATCTCTGCTTTACCATATTAGCCTGTGATACAAAAGATTCATTCTCAGTACAATTCCTCCTGATACGGGAAAATTGGCCTGCTGGTACATTATCCATCCATTTTGGCAAATGACAACTAGATCTTAATATATAGTTATTTCTATCTGTATCTTTGATATATGTTTTGGTCTTAATTTTACCTTCATCTATATATATTGTCAAGTCCAGAAAGTTAATGAGCTCGTGGCTGGATATACTTGTAAATCTAAGATTCCTATCGTTTATATTCAAAGTGTCCAAGAATCTTTGTAAAGAACCTGGACCCCCTTTCCAGACCAGGAATACATCGTCTATGAAATGGCACCAGAGGACAAGGTCTGCCCCCGGTCCTTCCTCAGACCAGATGTTTTGGTCTACCCAAACTGCCATAAACAAGTTTGCGTTACTGGGGGCGAACCTTGTCCCCATCGCCGTTCACATTTTTGAAGATAATAATTATCACCGTACCAGAAGAAATTGTGGCCGAGAATGAACCTTATGCCATCTACAATAAATTTAGCCTGCACATCAGGAAGATCTTTATCTCTCTGTAATATCTGTTGAATGGCTTCACAGCCTTTAGTATGTTGAATTGATGTGTAAAGCGAGGTCACATCGCAGGTTGCCATCAAAAAATGTTGTTCCCAATTAATTTTACTTAAAGTGTTCAAAATATCTGTTGTGTCACGTAAGTATGCTTTTTATTGTACTACATATTTTTGTAAAAATGTATCAATATATAACGAAAGGTTTGCCGTAAGCGAGTCAATCCCCGAGACAATAGATCTGCCTTGGGGATTGACTGCATTTTTATGCACCTTGGGAAGGTGATAAAACACTGGTAGCTTGGACTTGTCATTAAATAGAAAATTATACTCATCTTCATTTAGTACTCCTAATACACTGTGTAATAGATATTCTGTGTGTTATGTGTATTTAAAATATATTTTTTGTGGTCCTTGTATAAGTCACTTTATGGCCCCTGTATAAGTCATCATATAGTATTGGACTTGAAATGACATTTATTGTCCATTTAGGTAAAGTAGTGCCCATTTTCTCTGCAATTCCTATGTAAGTAAGTTTAGATGGTTTGTTTTATTACATAGTCAATTGATTTCCCCTATTGAGGCTGCATATTGTTAGACAGGTGTTCAGGTGATAGCCCATAGCACTGATTATTTTTAGATTGATGTTAGTATATAAAGCTTGTCTAGTGTGGGGGGAGGTACACTCCTGAGGAAGCTGTATCATTGGTCGGCGAAACGTGTAGCGTGGTGCCGCCCATCTGTGATGCGACTGTGGAGAGAGGAATCCCAGCCTACACCGCAACCGCGAAACCGGAAGTGACGTCAACATCAGGGAATCGGCGACGGAGCAGAGTATCCAGAGTCCCCAGCACACGATCGAGGGGTCCAGCCAGATCTCCCGTCGGGTCCGGTGAGGTGAGAGGCGGCATTTGTCTCCCAAGTGGTCATTTTAAGCTTATTATAGCTTACATGCTGTTTTTTATCTGCAACACTGTAAGTGTGCATTTTTAAGAGTTATTTTATAAAATTGTTGGAATCATATGATCTGTGCTACTGTATGTGCGTGCATTTCTCTCTTGCTGAGGTCCCATTCCCCCGATGAAGGGGCAACTCCGGTTTTCCTGATATCCACGATCAGTCCTTGATTACCTCTGCTTGAATCTCACTACCTTCTTGTGAGTAGGAACCCATAGGGGCCAAGTTTCACCAGAGATTTATTATAATTATTAGTACATATACACTTAGAGTGCTGTTTCTTGTGTTTATACTCGCCATGATCCCCCTGGATTGTGAGAAGATTATCTACATTTTTGGGGAACAGTGAAGACAACCCCACCGGAGGATAGAAGCAGGGGGGTGACACTTTTATTTATATTCACTGTTTTCATCACTTCATCCATCACTTGTTATATTGTCACATCATTTATTTGATAGTAGGCACCTAAGGGTGTTAGCGTCTGGTTTTTCACTTTTGTCACTTATCAAATAAATAATCTGACAAATGACACTAGTACAGTATTTATATAACGCATCATCAGTTAAACGAGCCCTAGAGTATTAATTAAGGATGGCGGTTCAAAACAAAGAAGTATTGGGGACAGGGCGCAAGGAACAGAATAAAGTTTTGAGAGGTACACACCAAAACCAATTCAAATACATCTGATATAATTTGTGGCTACAAATGAAAACACTCCTGCCCTATTCTGACCTTACACTCCGTCCCCAAACATCAACTAAGTTACCAGAACCATGCAGAAGGACTCCCCATTTCTACTTGGTATTGTTGATAAAAGGTCATTGGGGACAGGTACCAATACAAAATCATGATCGTTTTGACATGGGTTAGTGGTACTCTTTTTAACAGTAGCTATGTACAGGTCATAAAGCTGCTCTATTACCACTGATGTGTAGAGAGACATTTTGAACATGCGTCAATGTAGTAATCTGTTCTGAAAGCCCCAATTGAAAAGGGGCAGCAAGCTGGTATGGTCGCCGTTTTGATCAGCCAATAGCAGGCTGCAATAATTGTCTAATTGGTCAGTTTGAAGGATAGTAACAGAGAATGGGGTACAAAAACCCCTGCGATGCTACCCAAGATAATGTTCATATACAGTAGATGAAAGTGCAATGTGTAGCACATAAATCTTGTTATCCTTCTAATTAGACAGCTTGATAAGCCCATAGAAATCCATGTTCCACTTAGTAATAAGTACAATGGCGTTGCATGAAGTCAGTAAAGATAATCCACTATTGCACACACCCAATAAATAGCCTAGAACGTCAGGTATTTCTTACATGGATATGTAGTGGTAAACTTGAAACTTGCTTGCAGTCAAATGTCAAATACAACTGAATGGTATAACATAAATTGGTTACTCACTCATAACCTTGTGGAGATCCGGGCACTGTCGGCGAGCTCCTACCGATTGTATTCAGCAACAGGAGAGAGTGTGGATGGCGGTGCAGCTGCCTTGGAAAGAATTGCTCTCTTACTGTTTTTAATTTGCTGCCAATAAACTTTTTTGTGCCGAGGAGTTTTGCCATCCGGTCCGTATGTTTTCCGTGTGTTTTCCTTCCAAGGCAGCTGCACCGCCAACCACACTCTCTCCTGTTGCTAAAGGATAGTAACAGCTGATAGGTGGTCAGCTGTTGCTGGTGGGTTTGTTGTTAGGGTAGCATAATTAGGGATTGGTTACGAAGATGGTAGCACAACAAGATAGGCAGTGGATTTTGTTGGGTTCCAAGCGTGTCAGTTATACATTTGAATTTAAGGGTCTGAGGTGTTTTAGTCAGATCAGTGGTTTGAAGTGAACAACCCACACCCTCCCTACCAAGATGTTATTCATGTTTTGTAATATCCATATTGTTACTAAAAAATAAAGTTATTTTTACAAAGTTTACAGAAAAGCCTACCTGCAGCCTTGGGGGATAGAGGGAGTGTAACAGGGGAGTTATCCCTGTTCAGGAAATGTGCATCTAATCCAGCAGTGTGGTGGTTAACTGCTGGTAGTCAATTAACCAACACCACCTGCCTGATTAGGTTTCTTAGAAAAGCCTGTCTTTGAGACAGGAAGAGAGATTGTTCCTGAGTTTCACAAGTTGTGGGACTGACCATAGGGACAGATGTCTTGAAGCCTGCCAGAAGAAACAGCATGCTGCCTGCAAGACACAGGGGAAAGAACCTCTAAACCTGAATGCTGATATAGCCTGAGGAAAAAGGCAGCAACCCAGGAACAAAGAAGACTTTGCCTCCATCTACAAGAAACAGATAAGACTTTCCTTTATAAGACTTTTGGTATATCTGCTCATATCAAGATATATGTTTGGGGCTGGGAGACATGCTTATCTAAAGGGAGTTGTGGACTGCATAGGTTTCACTAGAAATACTCCCAAGTGAATAGAAGCTTTGTTTGACCCCTTGTTGGATGATTTTCTGATGTTAAGGAAACAGGCGCAATAAAAGCCTTATTTCATTTCACCTTAACAAGTCTCCCTTGCATACCTCTGTGCGCGTCCTCCTACAGGGAGGCTGGTAGAAGCCCCCTCTGGCAGGCCTCTAGCAGGCCCCCTCTACCTTCAAATCTGCAGGTAGGCATACTCGTCTCTCCTCTCCCCAACCCCTCCTCTGTTGTTGCGCTCCCTGTCCCCTAGGTCCTCATCTTTACCCCCAGGCCCTCATATTTACCCCCAGGCCCATACCTTTCTCCCCTGCTCCCTTTATTGATCATGGGCCCGAAGATTTCTGTTGGCGGCCCTTTTGATGAGACCCAAAAGGTTGAAACAGGTTGAAACAGATGTCTGTGAATAGGTTATCAACTTGATTGAGACTTGAATGTGCTCATAAGTTTTTTTTTTTTTGTTTTTTTCATGTATTATTATTATTATTATTATTTGCTCTACAGTTGATAATGGGATTAATTGCCTTTTAATAGTGTTCTCATGGACAGGAATGTGACCTAATGAAAATTCAGTCAAGGCATAAGTGGGTGTAGCTAAGTGTGAAGTACAGTTTGCTGATCCAGATCGAGCTTTGGTTGTGCTATAGAACTAGATGACATTGTTATAGGCATGTCCAGGCAGTGAAGAAAAACACTGAGTAAATAATAGTGCTCACAGGGAGCCAGACCAAACACACACAGGAACAAAATGGGCAGTGTATTTAATCTCACCCATCAAATGCATTGTATTTTATT